>NC_089827.1:1977500-2192500 GCF_035046505.1 Tiliqua scincoides
GTTCTCAAGGGACCACAGGTTGGCCATAGGCTGGACAGAGACTCGCCACAGGATGCATCTGACCCCTGGGTCAGGTTTTGGAGACTCCTCATTTAGGACATCCTATTTCTTTTTGCCAGGAAATGAACAGGACTTACTTTTACAGTGTGTAACATTGGTAGAGCCGTCAAAGTCTGTACTGGTGTTCCCAGGGCAGGCGACGCAGTAGTTCTGGCCAAATTCAGTTTGGTAAGTTCCGACTGGACACCTGATGCATCTGTGAGTTGTAGAGTTGTAGTAGTGGCCCGGAGAACAGTGAACTGCGTGGTAGGAAGGCAGGTCATTTTTCAATAGATCACAGATGAAGACACAAATAATGGAGTGAAATGATACACACAGGGGTGGAACTAGTAATGTAGAACTAGAACTAGTAGTGCCAGAGGGGCTGTGGAGAGGGGTGTAGCCAGAGGAGTGCCGCAATGCATCATGTAAGTGGTCCCCCCATTCACTGCTGGAGCCATTCCAGGCAGCAGTGGCAATGTGCTGGGGACGCCATTCACCACACATCTGGCTATGCTACTGAGTGGAACTACAAAAACAGTCCGACACTGAGCCTTTCCCCCATTGCCCTCCCTCCCGTGTAGCCTACTTGCCTCAGGTCCCAGCTTCATTTTACTGCGCACTTGCTTGTCCCAGTCGTTTATAACCGAGGGCGTGGTCAAGAAAACCCTCAATATAATGACATGCAGTTTGTTGTTACTACCTGCTGCTGTGGTGGAGGGCTTGGCATGGAATTACTGGTTTTGTGCATTCTTATAAATCCTTATGCACGTTGTCGTGTTATCTGGTGCTCCCTGGGGCATATCTGGTGTGCTCCCTGGGGCATTTGGTGGGCCGCTGTGAGATACAGGAAGCCTGACTAGATGGGCCTATGGCCTGATCCAGTGGGGCTGTTCTTATGTTCTTAACTACAATTCCCAGGAAGCCTTGCAGGTCTCTTGTTATCTGGTGTGCTCCCTGGGGCATTTGGTGGGCCGCTGTGAGATACAGGAAGCTGGACTAGATGGGCCTCTGGCCTGATCCAGTGGGGCCGTTCTTATGTTCTTAACTACAATTCCCAGGAGGCCTTGCAGGTCTCTTGTTATCTGGTGTGCTCCCTGGGGCATTTGGTGGGCCGCTGTGAGATACAGGAAGCTGGACTAGATGGGCCGATGGCCTGATCCAGTGGGGCTGTTCTTATGTTCTTATGTCGTCATGCATCGGGCAGCCCAACCCTAACTAACTTTCTATGCTGCAGTGTGGAACGGACTCTGCCACATCCAGTGCAGGAATAGAAGCTGCTGGAGGTCTCCCCATTTTGTTTCAGTCCAGCTTACCTTTCGTTTCACAGTCCTGAAACGACACGGCACCTTCGTATTTTGTCACCAGTCCTCCTCCACACGGAAAACAGAGGGTCCTTCCTGGCTCAGGTTGATATGTGCCAAGGGGGCATAGCTGGCAAGGCTTAAAGCCATCAGAAGAGAAAGACCCAGAAGAACACTGCCCTAGAAATGAAGAGCGTTCCGTTAGGTTATTCTATGTGGAAATGCATGGTCCTTACTCCTATTAAACATTGCTTTTTGAATGGTCTAGCCTGCACTTCTTACTCCTGAATGCCACTTTCACAGACAAATTCAACTTGCCTCCACATTCAGACACATTCTGTGCGCCGGCTACTCCCTGCCCATCGTTGCTCGGGCAAGGCTCACAGGAGAGTTGGCCTTCTGAGTCTTGGTATGTTCCTGGTGAGCATGGAATGCACTGATCATGTTCTCCGCTATAAAAGGTGCCAAGGCTGCAGGTAACTGGGAAATAAAAACAGAATCTCTATGGAAGCTCAGCTTTCTGTTATCGTAATTTATTTTCATACCTACAAGGGAGACAAAGAGTTATCGCATAGTCTTTTTTTCCTCTTCCTGCTGCTTGAGATCCTGAAACCTTTGGGCCAAATCCTTAGACTCTGTAAAGTAACATCACATCACTTCTAATGCAACATGCAACAAGACCTTGATGACTTGTGACAGTTTAGCTCTGAACCTGGTTCAAGGCAAATGCATTCAACAATATTTAGAACGTTACTGAAATGCAGTGGGCCCTCGTTATCCACTGGGAAGGGGGTTTGTTCCAGAAACTCCCATGGATACCAAATTCCATGGATGCTCAAGTCCAGCACCCAATGCTGCAATTACTTATCTGGGGCTGTGCCAGGCCCTCCAGAGCTTGCACCAGGCCCATGCCCCACTCCATGAAATCCACGGATGCCAGGCCAGGATAAGGAGGGTCCGCTGTATCTAAATTTGACCTGAAAATCAGAGGAAACGACTGAAAATATTTGTGCTCTCTGGCTGTATGGAGGGCCAAGTCTCTTTGCCTTTGCGCATGGCACATTTTACTGGAATCTCACCACATTTTCCGTCCTGCTGCACTTGGCCGGCATTGCAAGGGTCGTTCCCTTCCGTCAGAACTTTGGCTGACTTCTGAGCCACTTCATACTCGGTCCCAGAAAACTGAATGTAAAATTGCTGTTTGTTAATAGATTTCCTCAAACTTTTGATTGCTGTTTGTAGCTTCTGCTCCATCCTTTTCCGTACACAGTCAATGTTACAGGTGTCTAGGTGGGAAACAATAAGAAAACTAGAAACAACTGAGTTTATGATTCTGAAACTGGCTACAATATTTGGGGACTTGGTTTTTGGATCATTTTAAATCCAATTTTGATGAATGGCTGAAGAAATTTAAATAGCTGCTCTCATCTATCTTTTTCTTTTGGGAGGGGAAATTGCTATATAAAATGGTTATTTTATCTGAAGTTAAATTTCTTCTTCCATACATTTCTTTCACTATTTCAGATGAGCAAATGAGAGACTGGTAAAAGTAAGTCAGGGAATTCTTTTGGGAGAAGAAAAGCCCACAATCAAGTTAAAGATTATCTGTAGATCACACATAGAGGATGGTCTAGTACAATCAGATCTGTCTTTCTATGTAATTGCTTAAACTGGATTGTTGATTGGTGACATTCAGAAACTAATGAATCAGTCAAACAGAGATGCCAAACTTGTTCCATACAGAGGACCAAAGTTAGTATTCATGCTGCATGCTGAGGGCCGGAAGTGTCATCATTAAGTAGATGATGGCCAGAAATTAGCACTTTGTTCTCACATGGAAACTCATTAGCTGCAGATGACAGACAAAAAAATGTGCAAATCTTGTTCATATTTTCAAGATATGAGAGAGCCCAATTATGCTGGGAGAGCCCAATTATAACAGGTCCTGGATAAATGGCTTTTGGGGGGCCCACAGGTATTACGCTTGACATCTCTAATTAGAATATAATTTCTCTAACAATGTTAGATGTCTAAGTCTAACAATGTCTAAGTAATCCTACGTAACTCAGACATTAACCAAATAAATAACAACAATGTGTTGGAACACTTTTTCACTATGAATCTGTCACAGACACTCTTCGCCATTTCACGAAGAAGGCACCCACTTTCAAAGATAAATACTTGCCAGAAGCCTCACAAGAAGATGGACCTTCACCAACCTGAGACCTCCTCAGACTTCATCTCCACTTCAAATTCGGCAGTAATGTGGGAGACTTCCTTGGAGGGAGACTTTCGGCCACGGCGCTTCTTCTTAGAGGAGTCACACTTGAGGTTCACAAAGGTGACCTGGCAGTTGTCTGTGCAAGGGAATGGACCTCCTTTGCAGGATGGAAGCAACATGGGAAAGAAATTAAGGTGCAAAGGAGCATAGCTGCAGATGTGTGCCAGCTGCATTAAACATGACTGTTGTGGCATGCAGTTTATTACATTCTCATGCAATATACGTATTCTAGAGTAAGGGATTCAGAGATGTCCATTTCTATGTGGCTAAAAATCCCTGATTTTTCCCTATTTTTGGACTCCGCTATCCTCCAGCTAAAAAAGGCTGCTGAGACAACTTATCCAGGGATGCCATTATCCAGGCCATTATCCAGGGATGCTTCTTTAAAAGTGCAATCCTAACTGCACTCTTGGCCAGGGCAGGGCTGGTCAAAGGTGTCGTGAACATGACATAAAGCATGTTCACAGTACCCAGTTAGGAGGCTGTGCTGGCAGGGAGGCATGCGCTGCACCACTGGCACGATATCCAAGTATTCAGCCAGATGGCACAGGTAAGGTTGTGCAGGGGGGCAGAGGGGTGTGGGGCGGTGGTGCTTCAGGATGGGGGAAGGGCAGGACGGGGTCAGATCCAGCCCAAGAGGCAGGCGGGATTGGTGGAGGCCTCCTCTGCTGTATCCTAACTCCACCTCCCCCCCAGTGTCACATCGGATTTACATTCCTGGATTTGCGCCAGCTATACAGCTGGCACGGATTCAAGAAGCCCCACAGGCCAGGCTTGGGGCAAGGGGGAGACCTCCAGTTGCCTCCTAATCTGTGCTGGATACAGTGCAGGCCATGCAGCCTGGCTGTGCTGGCACAGGTTAGGATTGGGCTGTGAGATTCTTTGGATTAGCACCACTTCAGAAATGCTGCAAGGTCATTTGTAGATTGTTTGCCTTCATTGTCTGGATCTAGCTAAGACCGTACAAGACATCCAGCCTCCTCCTAGGACTGGCACATGATAGTCAATTGGGCATCCCAACCCACCTGACTATTCATAAAGGATATCAACCATTCAGTGGGATGGACACCTGACATCTTCACCTGTTCAGACTATTGCGTTTCTTCCTTGTGGAACAAGAAAGAAACTAAGCAAAACTCAGCCACTTGTGCTCGTGAGTCATAAGCCTCCCCCCCCCCCACATACCTATGACGGCTTGCTGTTTCCCAGCATCTCTCATTTTGTCTTTGTTGCGGGGCCTTAAGTGACACTTTGCATCCTTGATTTTAAAACGAGCCTTTTGCTTGATGGGTGGTGCTAAAATATCTGGAGAAATACAATGGGAAGTTTTTTTTTTTTTTTGTGTGTGTGTGTGTGTGCCCTGAAACAACAGTTGAAAATTGCTTCTCTAGCAGCATGAAAACACAATGGTAGTCAAACAGCAAGTACACTAAGAGCCCGGTGGAAAAGGAAGGTCTTCGCACAGCAACATCAACCAAGCATATATTCTATGCTGGGGATCATTAGAAAAGGTATTGAGAACAAAATGGCTAATATTATAATGCCGTTGTACAAATCTATGGTAAGGCCACACCTGGAGTATTGTGTCCAGTTCTGGTCGCCGCATCTCAAAAAGGATATAGTGGAAATGCAAAAGGTGCAAAAGAGAGCGACTAAGATGATTACGGGGCTGGGGCACCTTCCTTATGAGAAAAGGCTACGGCGTTTGGGCCTCTTCAGCCTAGAAAAGAGGCGCCTGAGGGGGGACATGATTGAGACATACAAAATTATGCAGGGGATGGACAGAGTGGATAGGGAGATGCTCTTTACACTCTCACATAACACCAGAACCAGGGGACATCCACTAAAATTGAGTGTTGGGAGAGTTAGGACAGACAAAAGAAAATATTTCTTTACTCGGCATGTGGTTGGTCTGTGGAACTCCTTGCCACAGGATGTGGTGATGGCGTCTGGCCTGGATGCCTTTAAAAGGGGATTGGACAAGTTTCTGGAGGAAAAATCCATTACAGGTTACAAGCCATGATGCGTATGTGCAACCTCCTGATTTTAGAAATGGGTTATGTCAGAAGGCCAGATGCAAGGGAGGGCACCAGGATGAGGTCTCTTGTTATCTGGTGTGCTCCCTGGGGCATTTGGTGGGCCGCTGTGAGATACAGGAAGCTGGACTAGATGGGCCTATGGGCTGATCCAGTGGGGCTGTTCTTATGTTCTTATGTTCAACATCAATGAGGGTCAGTATTTTCCCAGAGATGTTGACAAAGGGCAAAGGGATTTTTCTCCAGTCTTCTATATATTCTGCTTTGCTCTGCTGGGCAACTGATTTTTTTCAGCAGGCACATTTTGAGATGAGAATGTACATTTAACTCGCTGGCTTTGTCCTGGACCAGGGACACAGGTCAAGGACCTTTGAAACGCCATTCTTCCAGGATGAACATCAATGAGACTTTGGCAGCGCACCCTGCTCCATATCTGTGCACAAAGCAGCTCATACAGCCCACCAAGAGCAGCCAGCCAATATCTGGGGTCAAAGAGCTCTCTGCCTCTGTCCCATATTGCATGGAAGGATGAAGCTAAGGTTAATAGACAGAGGGAAGGGGGCTTAAGGCCATGTGAGAAGCCCCAGGGGTTTCACTGCATCTCAAATTCACTTATTGCTGCTCCCCACTGAATACAGTGGGTTCTCTTTATCTGCGGGATTGGCATTCACAGATTTCAGTATCTGCAGATGTCAAGTCCTCGGCTGGAGGGCCTCAGAAGGCCTCCTGGACGCAGTCAGAAGGAACTTCCAGTTTGCACTGGCAACTTATGGACAGATTTGGGAGGTCCTCTGTAGTAGCAGAGCCAGGGGAGGGTGGAGTTGTAAGTGCTGCATGGCTCCGAAACTCAACATGTTAGCCATCCCGAGAAGCAAAAGCAATGTGGGGGAATCTCCTCCACATTGCTTCCCCTCCGGAAGGCTTCAAGAGTGAGGGGGATGGGCAGTTTACATGGCAACTTTGGGAGCCGTGTGGCACTTACAACTCCACCCCCCCCCCCGGCTCCACTACTGGTCCTCTGAGACCCTTCAGCTGCAGATTTAATTATCTGTGGAATTTGGTATCGATAGGGGGACCTAGAACGGATTCCCCATTATATACTGAGGACCCACTGTAGCTATAAAAGGATCTATACAAGATATACTAGGACCACAACCAAGATAATGGGTGCCCAGGAGTGGCTTCCTCTCCCATAATATCCATCGTCAGAAATACTAAACTATAATACTTGCCTGCACAGTTCGACAGCGTAGTGTTGCGCTTCTGTTGCCACCTGCCCTGCTGAGCAGGCACGCCACAGCTGACAGAATAGCTGTTCTCCGAGTCTGCGCAAAAGATGCAAAGAAAAAAAAATATCCCCCCATATTCATATTTGGATAGGAAAAGCCACCAAATACATGAAATTGCAATGACTGAAAGGTCTGACAAAACCAGGTCTGATCCAACCGCATTTATTATAAAATTTAAAAATGAATGAATGGATGTATAATGAATGAATGAATGAATGAATGAATGAAGCAAAGTACACACAAAAACCCTCTTTACCATCAGTTTACCTGACAGGCCCAAACGTACACCGTCAGTTTGGAGACTTCGGGCTACTCAATAAGGCAAACAAAAACATATACGCCATTTTTTTCAGGTCAGAATCCAGCTGAGGCCACAGTCTTCTTTTGTTAGCTACTGCAAATGTATAACATGTTTGGCAGGGTTGGCCTGAGACCTCCTGATGCCTGAGGCAGCATGCCGCATGCTTCCACCTTTATCAGGTGACTTGCCAGCCTCTGCTCCCCCCATTCTCCAGTGTTCTGGCTGAGCCCTCCCCTCCACATTCTCCCTTCCTCTCTGCCCCCCTCCAGGGGGAGCAGAAAGTTCTCCAATCCAGGGAGTGGAAAGAGAAGGAGGAGCAGTGGAGGCAAGCAGGCAGATGGAGATGGGTACTTCTCCACCAATCTGCTTCCTGCTTCAGTTGGCCTCAGGGATAGGCCGGCCCTGGTGTTTGGTCTTGAATAAACTGTTGTCTATACTAAACAAGAGTTTAAAGAATTATAAATAAAACAAAAAACAGAATCTCCCTTTGCTTGTTATGAAAAAGAAAAGTGCTATTGTGTACCAACCTGGAACAAAATGTGTATTTGATGGACAGGATAAGAAACAGCTCTCGATGCCTCCCAATTTGTTGCAGACCAGCTGAGCTTTCGGAACTGGCTTGGCGTCTGGGAGGCATTTCACCACCTCTGAGGAAGAAGTGATAGAAAATAAGACACAGTAAAGGTGAAATGTGTTGGTTAGAGGCATAGGCTGACCCAACAAGCTAAGTGCAATCCACCAGAGAGGTCATGTGGGTTGCTAGTGGCTAAATAATGCCCCCCTCCATGTTGGTTACTTCAGGCAGGCAGCAAAAATGGGAGGTTATTGCACTCCTCTTGATAATCCTTCAAAGCAGCATTTTGCAACTGGTGTGCTGAGAAGGTCCTCGGGTATGCTGCAGGAGTATGGAGCACAGGGGTTGAAAATAACTGAAAAACTCTTCCAGGTTCAAGGGAAGAGTGTCTGTAGAGTGTCTTCATTTGTCTGTAGTAACAAATTGTCTGTCTCTCTTCCTCCACCTACCTGCCAGCTGAGGAAGAGGAACAGAGGGAAGAGACTCCTGGAAACCAGAAGTGGAAATGAGGTTAATGAAAAACAATCTTTTTTAGTAGTTGACTGGAGGGTTATAGTCCACTCCCACAGTCCACTCTCCCCCCTCTGTCCTGATTGGGATACCCCATTCGGACCAGAAAGGGGGAGAAAAAGCTTTCCCCATCTGGATATCTCGTTTCCCCCCTTAGACCCCACAGTTTGATTATCCACTGGCTTCTTTAGTTTTTTTCCCCCTTGCATTACGGTGCAAGCCCAGTTTCTTCTCTTCCCCCCATCACCCAAAGTGGTTAGGACGGTCTTGATTCTAGAATATAATTGGCAAAGATATGAATTAAGGAGATCTGGCCAAGAGAGAATAGACTTCATTTACCTGACAATATCCCTGGATCTATCCCAGAACTGGTCCAGTTCTGGAATACGAATACTGCCCATCTCCTAACTGGGGTTAAAAGATCAGGAGTGCTCTCTCCGCCCCCCTCTTTTGAAGAAAGCACGTTTTCAGCAATCATAAATCTGCACCAGAGATTTTCCTAACCATGGTTGACATCCAATCATAGTTTCACTGCGGTTAGAACTGGGGTTGAAAACTGTGGCCTGAGCAAGCCACATTGAGGCTGGAATCCTATGCACACTTTCCTGGGAATAAGCCCAATGGAAGACAACAGGATTTCTTTTGAGTAGACATGCATAGGACTGTGCTGTTAGTGATAACGGACGTGTCCAGTAATGCTGAGCTATGGCTTTTTAGTAGTCGGCGCATTGTGGCACCTGCAATATTTACTGTGCCTCCCCCCATAGCTATGCCACTGGTATAGTAAGGATCAAAAATGCAAGGGAGGGAGAAATGTGGGTGAAGGAAGTGATGAGGAAAGAGAGGGAAAGAATGTGTAAACTAGTAAAGTGCAGCCGGTCTCCTCACCTAGTGTAGGAGAGAAGAGAGAGGGCAGCATGATCACCATCTCTACTCCTTAAAAAGTGGGTTTTCTTATGTGCAATTTTTCAGGCAAGGAAAGAAGAAAGTGGCCTGCTCTCTATGACACTCACCAACACAATCCTTTTTATTCCAGTGTAGCTTCTTTCCAGACGGACAGGCGCACTCATAACTTCCCATGGTATTCAGGCACCCAGAGTCACAGCTCCCATTGCTGATGCTACATTCATCAATATCTGAAAGTACATTTAAAGAAAAAGAGTGGGGCGGGGGGGGGGCTCATTTAAAGAGTCCTCAGAATAATGATAGGCTGACCAAGATACTCTCAGACATATGGCACAGATATTCTAGCAACAGAGTGGGAGCTTTTAAAGATATCTGGGGGAGATTTTAACATAACCTGTTTATTCTACTTTTCTGGTATTTTTGTTAACTCTCACGTACACGAAAACAGGGACGGCTGCCCGGGGGCTCAGTTCAGGATTAGGACTGTGCTGTTAGGCTCTCATTGTGTGCTTGTTAAACTTTCCTCTTGTCACCGCTATTCTGAAGATTTACGGAAGATCAGGGCTTCCTTAGGAATTAAGATTATTTTTAAAATTGTTTTTCAACAGAAAAAGTTCACAAAGCAAACTACAAAAATAATTTAATTTATTAAATTGGCACTAAAAATGAAATAACTAAATCACATGCAAAAGAAAAAAAAATCAGATTCTCCAAACCTCCACAGTGCGTCATTCCATAGAGCGTGTAGCCTTTATGACAGAGGCATTCAAAGCTTCCAGGGTAGTTGATGCAAGTGTGGTCACAGGTCCTTTCAAATGAACATTCATCTATATCTTAATTCAGAGTAAAAGAAAAAATAAGGTGGAAAAACTCTGGAACTTTAACAACTGAAATTTAACACACATGATCAAAATCACCAACATTTCTCAATCAAGCTTCACAAACTGGGAAGAACTGAATAAGAAGTCAAAGGTCAGATTTCTCATATAAAACATTTGCAGAGTACAGTATTTCCAGGCCGTCGTAAAGCCTGTCCATGTGCACGGCACATCCATGTTCTGTCTTGTCCTCCACAAGGATTACCTCCACGTAGGAGAAAAGGTGAATGATGCAGCCCTTGGTCAACTAACTAGGAAGGAGTGTTGAACAACTGGTGCCTTCTGGCTGCAGTTGCCATTCTGACCACAGCGTGGCACCATTGAATCACTTGTCCTGTATCAGATAAGCGATGACAGATAAGGTGGCTGTTTGCCCTTTGGGTTTTCATAAGGATTGTGATCAACAGCATTAATGTCTCCTAGCCTGCTTTGAAAGGTAATAGCTCACACTAAAACAATAATATTGCTTCTCCTAACTGCTCAAAGAACTTTGCGTACACTCTCACAGTGGTCCTTAGGAGAGTCTCCGTGCATAGTAGGTCACTGATTCTGCCCTCCACAGCACATGGCTTGTTTGAGGTTACCAAGGGGGCAAGTTTGGAACTGGGAATTTCCTTATTCACATCTCATTCCTAACAGCACAATCCTATGCATGTCTACTCAGAAGTTCCATTGTGATGGGACTTACTCCCAGGAAAGCGTGCTTTAAGTCACTAAGCAACATTTCCTCCAAATTAAGTCATTTTATGGTGGCCACACGCAGCCTCCCCGTGTCTCGGAAGGTCAGCCAGAAGCCTCTGAGAGGCGGTTCCGTTTGGGAAGAGGCACCTCTGCCGCTTGTCATTGAGATGGTTCAAAACATGTTAATAGGAGGGCACCCTCACACAACAATGCAAATGCTCTCTCCACCCTTAAATATTCAGCAATCCCTGACTAATATAACTACACGACTATACATCCATGATATCTCTGTGCCCGTGATCATAGTCAACAGGAGTCATTCCAGTAGTAGAAAGATGGAATTTATGAATCCTTTAGCCCTTAACTTTAATTAAATTTAACTTTAATTCATAAACTTGAATGAAATGAAACAGACAAGGATTACATGCTGGGAAAAAGGATACTAGCTAACAAGCAAATGTATTTCTGTCCTCTGATGATGAGTCCACATTTTTTTAAGCAAAAATATTTTTATTAATTGGACTATCACTTGTGATTTGAATGATAATGAGAAGCCTGTTAATTAAACTAGTAAGGAGGCATGTTAAGCCTTCAAAACAGCTCTGCCTCATTTAGCGGTGTTTGCCCCCCCCTCCTTTGAAGGCTGAGGCTACCATCCTATGCACACCTTCCTAGTGGCAAGGCCCATTGAACACAATGGGACTTAATTCGGAATAGATACCCATAAAATTGTGCTGTAAATCAAAAAATATCAGCCAGCTTTAAAGATAGCCTTTCTTGGGTTGATATCTTGACTCCTGGAAATGCCCGCTAGGCTATATAGTCGAAATTTTCTGCCATCTTTATAGAATCACCAGTTTGTTGTGAAATTCAGCACTGGCCGTAGAAAAGAGAAAACTATTTCAACTGCTAACTATGCAGGAAAAGAAACTGGAAGCAGGACACTGGAATCTCTCTTCCACCCTCTGCAGATTCCAGGATACAAGATCTCAGTCAACTGCTGATTTCTACTGGCTCTTTTGATTTATTCAGGCATTTGATTGTCATTTGACAAAGCTACGTACCTCCCTTTTATTCTTTTTAACCCTACCTTAGCCCAACCCTATCAGGCTTATAGCCTGCTCTCTAGCCTCACCACTGACTCTGGATGTTGCAAAAACTGCTGTAAGGCACTTCTGTGCTAGAGGTAAGGCTTGCAGTGTCTACGCTGAGGCCAGCGCCAGTTGCACTGGGACTCAGCACTGACAAGACGCATTGTGGACGCGCCAGGTGGTATCTCTAACCTCAAAAGTTGGTTTCAGGGGGAGGGGAAGGCAGGGAGAGGGCGAAACTGGGCAGAGGGAGGGCAGACCAGAGGGAGGATTAGGCCTGCTGTGGAATCCTAAACACCCTCCTAAGCTGCAGAGACTGACATGGTCTCCTTGGTTCTGTGCCCACCCAATATTTTAATTTTTTTCACATTTTTATAGAAGGTGCAGATTTGAGTCGATCCATCAGGACCACCTGGGCTCAATACGGGGTAAGGGAACTGCTATTCCCTTACCCCATAGAGACCTCTGGGAGCTTCCCTGGCTCCACAGGATACAGCGGTGGCCATTTCGGCGCTGCCGTCTTCCTGTGCGCCAGCGAGCATAGGACTGGGCTGTCAGTTTCTGCAAACGACTGTGCTGAATGACACTGTCACTGGTATGAGAGGATGGTTGCAGGGATGTGTGGTGTTGGGGCGACAGGTGAGGCAGAGTCCTTCAAAAAGTGCTGCTGCCGCCATGTGAAGTGCGTAAGCACTGACCACCCACATGCAGAACACTCCCTGGCTTTTGGAAAATAAAGCTACCCTCCTACCCAGCATGTTGCACAGTTAGGCACACATGTAGTTTGGTCACGAGAGACCAGGGTGCCCTCCTAGCCACATAAAATTTGGGTTTAATTTTGCCAGAGAAGAGGTAGCAAAGCTCAGTGGATGGTCAGCAGAGGCCAGTAAGATGGTTTGCAATAATCTCCGGGAAGGAGAGTGCACTGGAAACACAGGGGCTGCTTCTGAGTTTCCTTGCATGGCTGAACCTCAGCAGTGAACTAAACAGATCCCTACCGGGGCCAAGCGGGTGGATGTGTGTTTTCCAAGCCCCTCCATTCAAGCCCATGACTTGGAGCCTCTTCTCCTGAAACTCTTCCCATTCCAGTCACACTCATTATGCAGGTGGTTTGGGGAGGCAAACACTTGCCAGCTTGTGGGCCGCATACCCCAGGGTATGGTTATGGCTTCTGGCCAACCTGAACTGGTCCAGAATCCTGCCACTGTCGTCTCAGAAGTGAAAGGCTCTCTGTTCCCTCTGCATAGCACCTGGCAAGCTACCGAGGATTCCAAGCTGACTCTGGTTCAGGCAAACACCACTGCAAAATGCAGACAGATGGCAGAGCGCACAAGTGCATCCGGACTTTCGGGGGGCCTTGCCATGCAAACTATCATGAACGTGAAGGATCTGAAGCAGCTCCTCAAGAGTCATAACTACACACTTCAGTGCCCAATGCAGAGTTAAACAGCTATGATGTGTCCCTGACAGTCTACCACTGACTGTCTTTTTGGACCAGTTACTGTTCTCAGACCCATTTCAGACCAGTAAGTGGCGACTGCCTGGCAGAGACCTTGTGATGCTGAAACACACATGTCCCTGTTGCTGGCTGGTCCAGCTCCTTCCTGGACAGGCATTCCTCTGCCCCTACAGCACAGTACAATGTGCCCTTCTTATCCGTGGGCTCTGCTGGAGGGCCTCAGAGGAATTTCTGGATGCAACTGGACGTGGCTTTCCGTCGCATCCAGGAGGGGTTCTGATGTGTGGGGAGGCCGTGCACAACCTCCGGAGGGCCAGGCATGACCCCCAGGTAAAGAACCAAGGCGCCACATGAACCCTCTGCAGATTTAATTAACTGCAGAATTCGGTGCCTCGGGGGGGGGGGTCCTGGAATGGATATGGATCCCCTATGGATACCGAGGGCCCACTGTACAGTTAGCTTCTGACTTCTTTAGTTGACGGAGAGGCTGAAGAAGATCCTGAAAGACAGTCACAATGCCTCTGGCAAATCCTCTGAGAAAACCATATGGGAAATACTGCCGGCTCCCTTGGAGAACGTGTGCAACCTTTCCTCCCGTCTACAGCCACATGCACGCCCTCAAATGACATACACAAAACTGACAAGAGTTTTTCTGTCCACATTTGGTTTTAAAATAGTTATTTTGTGCCTTCCTTCTTTCCTCTCAGGTTTTACCAGCAGCTGGTGCCACCCACAAAATGTTGTTCACCTCACAGTCAAGATTAAAAGGGGTGTCTTTGCCAGTGCGAGCTTGACAGGCACCCCAGAGATCAATTAATCCAGAGTTAGTGAGCACAATCAGGATTCTCTAGTGAAAATCACTAGTCCCAGATTCACTCACTTAAGAACCCAACAGCGCAAGCCTATTCATGTCTACTCAGAAGCAAGTCCCATTGTGTTCAGCAAGGCTTAGTCCCAGGAAAGTATGTATAGGATTGCAGCCCTTACCTATGAAGACCCATCTAAGAACATAAGAACAGCCCCACTGGATCAGGCCATAGGCCCATCTAGTCCAGCTTCCTGTATCTCACAGCAGCCCACCAAATGCCTCAGGGAGCACACCAGATAACAAGAGACCTCATCCTGGTGCCCTCCCTTGCATCTGACATAGCCCATTTCTAAAATCAGGATGTTGCACATACACATCATGGCTTGTAACCCATAATGGATTTTTCCTCCAGAAACTTGTCCAATCCCCTTTTAAAGGCATCCAGGCCAGATGCCGTCACCTAATTGTTCTTAAGTTACCATCACGACACAATTGTGATATATTAATATTTGTGACACAATATTAATTAATTAATCAATCAATCAATCAATCAATCAATCAATCAATTAATTATGTGACACAATATTAATATATTGTGACTCCAGATTCCAGGTATTTACAACTAGTGGTGAATTTCTAAGGAGATGATCTAAAATAAACTTCATGTACTGAAAGAACTGACAGTTATCTGTTCCTAAGAACTCTCAAGACTACTTGAATTTTAAATAATGAGTGACTTGATGTTTTATTAGTAGATGTTTATTAGTTGATGACTGCAATATCTTATTTATATTCATGGACCTTATTTTGCTATGTAAACTTTGTGAACTATTATTCAAAAGCAGTATATACATCATCATCAGCATCATACCCCAGTCCAAACACCTGGTGAGCTGTGACACCACTGATTATGATGATGCTAATTGTGCAAAGGGTGATGCTTACTGACATGCCAATTCCAGGGAATAATTAAATCAAGGAGACAGAATGGGAAAAGATTACAAAACACCAAGACCTGGAAATTGAAACACGGTGCCTTCAGGGGAAAGAAAACAACCACCAGTCCTATTGTCTCTGGTGCACTAAGTGCAATCCTCAAGGCCCTTAAGAAAGATCTGACCACTATAGGCGAGCTGCACTGCTAGGAACATTGAACTATATATAGCTAAATCTCACCAGATCTTAAAATTCTTGGGTAGAGTTCGAACTAGTGAGCACCCAAAAATCCCAGTCCAATTGTTAAAAATAATTGCAGGTCCCCATATCCATGGATCCTGTGGCCCAAGGTGTTACGCTTTTATTATATGCAGGGCACACAAAGATTGGGAGAAGGATGGTGGACTTCAGAAATTGTCCCTGCTGTGGTTCCAACTTTGATTGCACCCCTCCACATGCTAATTAAAGAAGCAAAATAGCTTCCATTGGCTTATCTGTTCTTGAGCAATTTTTAAAAAATTATTTTTGCTGGAATTTTTTTAATCTTATAAATATTTTAAGCCTCTCCAGACTGAGAGCAAAGTCCAAAGTCCAGCTGAAATGTCTGCGTGACTTCCTCTTTGCCGACGATGCAGCTGTCACTACCCACTCTGCCAAAGATCTCCAGCAGCCCATGGATCGTTTTAGCAAGGCCTGCCAAGATTTTGGACTGAAAATCAGCCTTAAGAAAACACAGGTCATGGTTCAGGATGTGGACTCACCTCCCTGCATTACAATCTCTGCGCATGAACTGGAGGTTGTCCATGACTTTGTGTACCTTGGCTCAACGATCTCCAACACTCTTTCTCTCAATACCGAGCTAAACAAATGCATCGGTAAACCAGCTACCACGTTTTCCAGACTCACAAAGAGAGTCTGGTCCAACAAGAAGCTGATGGAACATACCAAGATCCAGGTCTACAGAGCTTGCGCCCTGAGTACACTTCTGTACTGCAGCGAGTCATGGACTCTTCGCTCACAACAGGAGAGGAAACTGAATGCTTTCCACATGCGCTGCCTCCGACACATCCTCAGCATCACCTGGCAGGACAAAGCTCCAAACAACACAGTCCTGGAACGAGCTGGAATCCCTAGCATGTATGCACTGCTGAAACAGAGACGCCTGCGTTGGCTTGGTCATGTCGTGAGAATGGATGATGGCCGGATCCCAAAGGATCTCCTCTATGGAGAACTCGTGCAAGGAAAGCACCCTACAGGTAGACCACAGCTGCGATACAAGGACATCTGCAAGAGGGATCTGAAGGCCTTAGGAGTGGACCTCAACAGGTGGGAAACCCTGGCCTCTGAGCAGCCCGCTTAGAGGCAGGCTGTGCAGCATGGCCTTTCCCAGTTTGTAGAGACACTTGGCCAACAGACTGAAGCAAAGAGGCAAAGAAGGAAGGCCCACAGCCAGGGAGACAGACCAGGGACAGACTGCACTTGCTCCCAGTGTGGAAGGGACTGTCACTCCCGTATTGGCCTTTTCAGCCACACTAGACGCTGTTCCAGAACCACCATCCAGAGCGCGATACCATAGTCTCTCGAGACTGAAGGTTGCCAGCTACTAAATATTTTAAATATCTTTATGTTTTCACTATATTTTAATATTCCTGTATAATCATACTTTGTAAACTTTGTAAGTTTCTAACGATAATTCCAACCTCTGATTACAGGAAACTCGGGTTTGGGACTGAGCATGGTTTTCATCTATACATGTATGATATGAAACCATGGTTAATAATACCAGGAAGGGAAGGGAATCGCTGAAGATGGCAAGAAGCATGAGCATTCATGAAGCAGCCCCCAGGTTTGGAGGGAACCATTGTTCCATCTGCACTTGGGCCACAGTAGCTTAAATGGAAAGGCTGGTTTGGAGTCAACTGAAAGAAATGCAATGAGGCCTTTTTTTTGGCATTCACTTTTCCTTGAACTCTGCCAAATATCATTTTGCGGCTCTAGAAATTTGTTCTCAGACAGTCTCTGACATGTGCTGCTGAAAACATGAAAAATGGATCATTCCAAAGAAGGGGTCAGCTGAAGTATTCTGGTGTGCAAGCAGACTTTCTTAATGTGTATTCGTTGGACAAAATACATGTGAGGTGATGCTAACGATTCCAGGATCAAGACAGAAACAAAGAATTGCTCTTGTGCTTCCCATGGGACTTTCTTCCCCAATTCTAGCTTTTTGTATCAAGTCTTGTTGAGGAATTGATCCAAGAATGAAACATGCCATAAAAGTGGTACTTTTTATTAGTCCAGCTTCTGCTGCCTTGGAGCACAGTTCAAAAGCCGAATTTCAAGCTGTCAGCAACATGAGCTGGGTCCCATTTAGACTGACAGGAAACTGCTCCCCTCAGGTTACCATGAACAATAAATTATGGTGAGTAGTTCTGAAATATTTGACTGGGAGAAATAGGATTTGCGTTCTGTCTGTTACTTTCAGTTCTCATCCTCTCCAATGACTCCTGAGCACACTGACAGAAACAGAATTGTCACTGCTTCGGATCCAGCCTGTGCACACACAATGTGTAGAGACAATGGCCCATAACTGTGCACAGGTGAGCAGGATCCACCATCTCCCCTAGAGGAGAACAGCTTCCCTCAAATTCTGGGGAGAAACAAAGAGGCTGTACCAGAGACAACATTATATGTAACAGCCCTGCTGGATCTGGCCACAGGCTCAGTCAGTCCAGCTTCCTAAATCTCCCAGTGGCCCACCAGATGCTTTTGGGAGCACACAAGACAACTAGATACCTGCACCCTGTTGCACTCACTGCCTTGCAGCTGGCATGTCAAGGGCAGCCTTTTCTAAAAACAGGAGGTTGTATTTACCCATGATGGCTTTTACCCTGTGATGGACTTTTCCTCCATAAATCTGACCAATCTCCTTTTAAAGACATCTAAGTCAGGTGCCATCATCGCAACATGTGGCAAGGAGTTCCACAGATTAATTGCACTTCCACAAATTAATTATAGTCAGCAGCAGCAGCAGCAGCAGCATCATGTAAGTTTAGAGTATAGCAGTTAGAAACAGATTCCGGGTTCTACGGCTCTGTTTCTAGGGCAACTGTCTGTAGTAATGAATTGTCTGTCCCTCTAAGGAGCTGGTGGAGAAAGCAGAGCCCAGAAAAAGAGCCACAGAACCTAGAAGAGTCTCCTGGAAGCCAGAAATGTGAGAGGTGAACCACAGAGAAGACCACAGAGGTCAGTATGCCATGAAAAGAAAAGTTGAAAATCTCTGATGTAGACATTTGCTGCCCAATCCCGTGTGCACTGAAATTTTGGGTTTCTCCATTGTTTCCTATAGGCAGCTCTCACCTACCCTGGCAGAGAAAAAAACAAAACTTCCAAAAGAAAATTGTATGTTCCAGTATGAACTGTCACTTGTCATTTCCGATTTCTATGGTATGTGCTGCTTTCTCTGTAAATTAGTAGTGAAGAGGTAACACTTGATTGATTGGTTGTTTGGTTGGCATTGCGTGAGGGTCTTGTTCTTATGATGCTGCCTTTCTGGTCCACCAGGAAGGATTTAAGGCAGCTCACAAGCTGAGTGATATAACAGGCCCTCCCGGGTGCAACAGCAGAGCCTCCTTAGATGATGGCGCAATTAGGACAGTGAATGTCAGGGGACATTCTTTCCAGAAAATGTCAGGGGAGATGCAGAATCAAATGGGAAGCCACAGTCCTTCAAGTAATGAAGTCACAACGTGTTAAAGACAATAACCAGCCCTCGAATTGTGGCTGGAAACAAACTGGCAGTCAGTGTGGGTGATATAGTAGGGGTGCTGCGTGGTCACGATTCCTGGCTTCTGTTAAGAACGTAGGTGCTATGCAGTGAGCCAGCTCAAGTTTCTGAACAGTCTTCATGGACAGTCCTACAAAGAGCGCATTGTAGTAATGCAATCTTAACATTATCAATCTTGGAAGTCAGACTGGTCCAGGAACGGGACTGTTGGCACACCGGACATTGTTCAGCAAAGGTTCCTGTGCCCATAGCTGACACCTGGCCATCCAGGTGAGTCCAGGCCCAAACTGTGGACTTGCTCCTTCAAGGGGACTGCAGCCCCCTTCCAAAATTGGCCTACAATCCACCGCTGAGTCCACAGTTTTCCTAACCAACAGCACCTCATGCTGAGGGCATGCCCCATTCAGCCCATGTCACGTCACGTCACGTCACAGGATGACTGCTTGCTGCAACTGAGGTGGGAAGGCAGATCAAGAGACCTCGATATTTTTAAACTGCTTGAATTCTGGTGACCTTCTCTCATGATTAAAATGGCACCCACAGAGGTGGGGCGAAGTGCAAATGGATACCTTGTTGGTCTTCCAGCTTCCAGAAGCTTTCCAAACCCTACCTGGAATCCAGAGTGCCTCTTCTTGGTGTTCTTTTCCCTCTACTGGGGACAGAATAAACCTTGAAGTCTGCCTCACTCTCTTCTCTAAAGGATAAACTTCAAGCTTGACCACAAGTTCAAATATGGGTTTGTGTGGGCTTGGGTAAAAATTTTATTTTAAAATCTTTCTTGTGCGTGTTTGGATTTAAATCCTTTTTTTGGTAAAAGCAACCAGTGCAATCTTCCTGCTGGTGCCCTTTGGATGACCTCCGGCCTGGCCTCGGAGGAGCACACGGGATGAATGCTGCTCACCACATTTTCATTTACACATGGAAAAGGAAAGTTCCATAAATCATCTTTCTCCCAGACTTCATGTTTACCAGCCAACCTATGCCCAGTCTCCACTCCCTTCACATAATAAAGTCTCAAAAGAGTTTTGTGTCACGCACTGGCTCAAAGGATAAATGCGAACAGTAATTTTCTGGTTCAAGGATCCGGAATTACGGGGTCTTCTGACTTTGAGAAAAATAAAATCTGGGGTGGGGAGCCTGCCCTTTGCTCTCCAGTCATGATCAAGTCTTTCTCTTCAAACTCTTCCAGAGAGTGATGGACAGAGCAGTATCTTGCCCTACTGGAATATTTAAAGCAATGACCTTCCACCTATGGACGGAATGTGCAGAGCTTTGTAGCGGCCAAGAGAATTCTTGGGAGTGGCCAAGTGGTACAGAGAATTTCATTCAAAATTCAGAGGTGGGAAGGGGGAAGAGGAAGTTAAACTGGGTTTTAGGGAGAGTTGGTGGTTGGCACTTAGTTGGAGCTGTGTGGAAATAAGTCAGGGAGACTCTCACAATGGTCAGAAACCTTGTCTTGTGTTGGTCTGACATAAGTGCAAGAAAATCACATCCTGTAAAGCCGTCTATCAAGGTGATAGGCTTTCTGAAGAGCTGTTGGTCCAGGAGGGCTGTGCATACAGTTTTTCCAACCATGCAAATCCAGATCCTTAACTCCTTTATAGCTCTGTAAACCAGCAACTCGTTCTTTACTGGCCAAATTGCACAAAATAAAAGTAAACAGTCGCAGCTGAGATGACAAAATGAGGTGCGCAAATATACATAAACAACATGAATGAAAACATCCTCTTTGGACAAATATGTAATTACATCTGTCTGATTCAGACTGTGGGAGTATTAAAATACCCCCAAATAACCTGCCACAAGTCTCTCAGCAGCACTTAAAAATGTTTTGCCCATGGTTAAAAGAAAAAAAAAAAAAAAAGCAGAGGAAATCTAAAAATTGACACAGGGAGTAACCCCAAACTGCTCTTGTGCCTACTGCTGAAAACCTCATTCAGCGATGACATTCGGTCCATAAAGAAAGAAAACAAAATACTGGTGATTTGCACTTAACCAATTCCTTTATCTCTATAAGCTTCCTTTCATTAAACATCAGCAGTCGTGTGGCTATCTGAATTTGTGAATTCTTCCCTAAAAACACTAGATAAGAGGTAAATATCCAGAAGTCATCCATTTCTGTGAGTTGGGTACCACTATTAGTTTTGCTCTTTAGGTCTAAGTAGGCCAGGCAGAAAACAGGAAAATACATGCTGCTGTTCTCCATGCCAGACCCTAAAGAATGAGTGTTTCTATGTTTTATGCAGAGTTTTCGGCTTCTGTTGGTAAGAGTTGGTAAGAAGCCCAAAGAAGTACAAATCAGCCCTCAGCATCCACGGGCATTGCACCATAGACAGGACCAGCCAGAGCATTGCACCGTCCCGATCGGGGGGACATGGAGAAACATGGCGCTCTGGAATGAGGAGTGCAGGTCACAAGAGGGATGGATTTGGCCGAACACCGGATCTGGCTCTAGGGACGGGGTTTGCCTTACCCTTGTTTGGATGATTTGATGTGCAACACGAGGTGATACGTCTCTGGGTTCTTAAAGGGGAACTTTGGCGGTGGCAACTAGGGTGGTAGGGCACTTGGCACACAAAGGGGACACTGTGCACAAACAACCTGCTGTCCCTCATGACACAGATGGCAAGTTCATACTTGTCTCCTGTCTCCACACACAAATGCCCAACTGGCTCCTCTAAGATGAGACCTGAACAGGGGAAGGACAATGCACTCCACATTGCTAAGCGGAGGGGGAGGGAATTCCATGCTGCCATGTACTGACGCTGCAACTCCTTCTCATCTCCACCCTGCCCATTCTGACCCCTTCAAGATTATGACGTGTGTGTCTGCCCTTAAGCCTAACCATCCCTTCCTTTAGCAAGAGCTAAGAGCAGGGAGAGTCTGCTCCCTTTGTTGGAGGGGTCAGAAGGGGCCTTCTCTCAGATCAGCTGCCTTCCCAGGCTAATGAGTCACATCTACCCGGTGGCTGTTCAGTCGCCTCTTACGACAAGTACAGATGTAGCCTTGTGGCTACATCCAGTTATGGAAAAGGCTTCAGGAGTCAACCTCGAGGCAAAATCCGGAGCCGGAGTCCCTGAGGCAGTTCATGGCTGAACACAGTCACGTTCTGGCAAGTCCTGCGATGTCGCTGGAACCAACTGTATTGGCTTCTGCCTTTCCATTGGACCATTTCAGCGACATGGAGAGGGGGGATTTGCTGCATGGGTAACAGTCTATCCTCCATATCTACTTTACCCAGGCTTCGCGCACTGGAGAGGACACTCTGTTCCAGAACACCATTCAGAGCGCGATACCATAGTCTTCCGAGACTGAAGGATGCCAACAGAAGGGGCCAGAGGCTCAAACCATTGTTACTGCTGGCCAAACACTCACCTAAATCTAAAACACAACAACAGTCCAATATGATTGAAGGACCAGTTTCACAGCATTCAAGAGCTTACCTGAAACAAAGTTTCCTATTTTTCTTAATGCTAAAATTAAGGTCTTGTCACTCTCTTCTACAGTCAGTCAGATTTTAGAGCAATTCTGACACTATTTTTAGAGTCAAATGCCACCTGGCAGCTTGTCCTTGACTGACATAACCCTCAACACTATTTCTGCCAACTCATACCATCCTGTCTATGCCAGTCTGCCCTCTCTCCACAACGGCCAACCTCACCTGACGCCGACTCCCCAGTGTCTAACCACACTAAGTCCTTGGACACAGGCAAAACCAATGGGAAGTTATGGAAAGTCTTAACTGGCTTTCCTAAGGACTCTCTGGCATTCATTTGAGAAAGAATTGGATAGCAGCATATTGAGCCACATTTGATATTTTGCACGGTCTTGAAAACATTCAAAATGCTTGCCCTTGACTGACATAGATTCTGAACAATCATACACTAAATAGGAAGCCTCGATATTGACTGCAATATCAAATCAATAAAGTGCCTGAAGATATCCTCAGGCTTTAAAATTAGCGTCAGTTAGACATGCGGAAATCACATTTCTTTCTTTGCACTCAGAAAGCCCCACCTGCTCTCCCAAATCCAGACTGTCCTTCACAAGATGTTCAGAGTCAGAGGCATTTTAAAAACATTTCCCTATCACAACAGCCCATATGTTCTGTTCCAGTAATTATTGTGGAAATCATCCCATAAAAAGGGGGTGCCATGTGTTGGTAGCTAAAACACAGAAGCACCCCACTGGAAAGCTAAGGAGTGTGTGTGAGTGGGAGGGAGGGGTGCGTAAGACCACCCTCAACACGGACAAAGTTCATTTTCAAAATTATGCACCACAAAGCACCTTCCAGGCAACTCCCTGTGTCTGCTCATAGCGAGCTACTCCAGGAGCTGTGGGCTTGGTGTATTTCCTCTCAGGTTCATGCTTAGGGACAGGGCAGGTTGCATTTTGGCCAGTACCTGGGTCCCTCTTATTGGACCACTCCTATTCTAAGCCCAGCTAGTAGTGTCTGGTGAAGACCAAGACCAGCCTCACAGCCAGTTTGGATGATGTGCTTCTGAGAAGACAGAATTCCATATGACCCAGGCATTCCACAACCAGCTCCTCAAATACCATCAGCTTATCCTAATGGCAGATGTTACAGAAACAACAAAAAAAATCAAAAGTAAAATCGCAAAGATGAGAATTTGGACAATTGAAGCAGGTTGTCTATTGTAACTCAAGATATTAGTTACAGAATGGGTATTTGATTGCAGAACTTCTCTGAACTATAAAACATATAGAGGGAAGTACTTTATCTAGATCAGTGGCCTTCAACATTTTAGTGCCACAACCCAAACAAACAAACAAACAAACAAACAAACAAACAAACAAACAAACAAACAAACAAACAAACAAACAAACAAACAAACAAACAAATGACTGGTGACCTCACTGTTGATTCCACCCCCTCCCAAGACCCTATCTACCCACACCCATCCCCATCTCCACACACTCTCGGCCCTGGTAATGCCCTCCAGCACTGTTCATTGTAACCAAATAACCTTATTAGAGAGAACAGAAAAAGTTACTGTGAAGCCTGGCACTCGTGAAAACTATTTTAGCACAACTGCTAAGAACCTGAGCAGAACTGGAACACAATCTCCTGGTACCTGAAGGGATACACCAGATGCCTTGCCTTTTACCCAGTGTGGTGCTCTAGTCCAGTGAGTGGTCTTGCTGTGACCCCACAACT
The DNA here is from genome assembly GCF_035046505.1 of Tiliqua scincoides. Classification (NCBI taxonomy): domain Eukaryota; kingdom Metazoa; phylum Chordata; class Lepidosauria; order Squamata; family Scincidae; genus Tiliqua; species Tiliqua scincoides. The sequence goes on from NC_089827.1 coordinate 2,001,557, forward strand.
GAAGTTTTGTGACCCTATTAGGGTCCCGACCCCAAGGTTGAAGAACACTGATCTATAGCACGTCAATCCTCCATGTCAGAACTCTGACACCCTCCCAGTGTTTCTCAAACTAGAATGTGAAGGGCATCAGAGAGAAGTGTACCACCTTCTAGCTCTGGTCAAAAGAGGGAATTGCATCCACACAGCAAGACACTCATCACACCAATAAACCAGAGTAGATCAATTTGACATTGCCTGACCTCTGCTCAAAGCTTTCAAGACAGGCGTGCTTCCCTTCTCCCAAGCAATTAGGATACTTTGCTATTTCCACTTATGGTTCCATTTGCTTTGACACTCAATGCAGAAACACCTGCATTGGTTCTGAAAATAACAGTAGCAATTCAATCACAATATTTCACAACGAAATGTGTGCTTCTGTGCCTACTGCTAAAATAAATCTTTTGAGGATCTTATCTCTAGCACTGTAGGAACTAAATATGCGCCATCATGAGGTTTTGCTTTGTTTTTTTAAAGCAGGATAACAAATTTTAATTAAAAGAATATTACCTTGGCAGGTTCGTTCATCTGTTAGTAGTTTATAGCCTTTCTGGCAGCTACACTCAAAGCTGCCCACAGTGTTTCGGCAGAAATGGTCACAGCCGCCATTGTTTACCAGACATTCATCTATATCTGTCAGAAACAGCAGCAGAAGAAAAGGAGCAAACATTAGGATACAATCTGGGAAAAGAGATGCATGATACCCACCCCATGGCTCTGCTGTGAATGCCTGCCTTGTCCGAGGTTAGGCAGACTGGCAAAAAATGGGCAGGGCCATTTGCAGTGATGGCATCAATGCTATGACATCCCCTCCCTGAAGAAGTTCATAAGGACCACTCTGTCATGCTCTTTAGGATCATGTAGACATTATTTTCCCATCAGGCTTTGGGAGAAAGCAGCTGACCTGGTTTGAGAGGGTCTTACTAGTTTAGTTGGGGGCTGTTTTTATTATTCAGTTGTTTTTTTTAAGTTGAATTGCTCATTGGATTTTAGCTGCTTCTCTGATTTTATGAATGGTGGCTTTATTCCTATTTTTGTGGTTATTGCTAGTTTTAACTATTGAGGGTCCCAGTGAACTTTGTTGGTAGACATTATAAATGTTGGTAGACATTTAAAAACACAGTAGCTAAATAAAGGATTGGAAAAGAACAGCGACCAACTCATCCAAATCTGTGATTACACTCAGTGTTTTAAATGTCTCCCAGACAAATGGCTTGAGCAACTTATTTGAGGTTAAAGTGGATTCAAACTTTTGCAATGGGCTCAACTCTTTTCACCTGGGCCTGTGCTCAAATATATTATTTGATTATAATAAGCAGAAACAGAAACAGCTGCTGAAACAGAGACGCCTGCGTTGGCTCAGTCATGTTGTGAGAATGGATGATGGCCGGATCCCAAAGGATCTCCTCTATGGAAAGGGCGCAAGGAAAGCGCCCTACAGGTAGACCACAGCTGCAATACAAGGACATCTGCAAGAGGGATCTGAAGGCCTTAGGAGTGGACCTCAACAGGTGGGAAACCCTGGCCTCTGAGCAGCCTGCTTGGAGGCAGGCTGTGCAGCATGGCCTTTCCCAGTTTGAAGAGACACTTGGCCAACAGTCTGAGGCAAAGAAGGAAGGCCCATAGCCAGGGAGACAGACCAGGGACAGACTGCACTTGCTCCCGGTGTGGAAGGGATTGTCACTCCCGAATTGGCCTTTACAGCCACACTAGACGCTGTTCCAGAACCACCACTCAGAGCGCGATACCAGAGTCTTTCGAGACTGAAGGTTGCCAACAATGATGATAATGAAATGGAGTAAGGTAATAACCAGAGACATTAACAGCGCAATCTGACCCCCACCCCCAAGCTGGCACAAGTCCCTGTCTGTTCCAACTCATATTAGGATTGCGTCCTAAAAGGATAATTCATAAATCTATGTTTATTTCCAGTTTGGGCAAGTGCTTTAGCAATGTCCTCAATTTCACAAAGGGAACAGTCTGTCTGAAATCATGGTATCTGAGTCCGAAACAAGTCCAAGGCAAAACTTGGGCTGAATTGCTGTGGTTTTGGTTTCTCCATCAACACAGCCATAAAACAGATTTAAAAGGAGGAATCCAATTTATTACAGGATGTTAGAATACAACTGAGCCATTCCAAAGCCATTCAAACCAAATTAGCTACAATGAATTGCATTTTAGTGAATAATTCCAGGATGCCAAACCAACAACTTTGTTAAACACATACTAAGTATTAAAAAAGTCAGCATGAAGGTAAATCACCTTAGTAATGCAAATATGTTCTAGGCCCTGGGGCCACTTGCGGCCCTCGAGGACTTCCAATGCGGCCCTCAGGGAGCCCCCAGTCTCCAATGAGACTGTGGCCCTCTGGAGATTTGCTGGAGCCCGCACTGGCCTGACACAACTGCTCTCAGCGTGAGGGCGACTGTTTGACCTCTCGCGTGAGCTGTGGGATGAGGGCTTCCTCTACTGCTTGCTGTTTCACATCTGTGATGCAGTAGTGGCAGCAAAGGAAAGGCCAGCCTATTCCAAGACCTTCTTTCATTCATATAAGTTCATCTTTAATATATACATTTATGTAAACGTATGTAAATTTACTCAAATTTAAAATGTAAATCAATTTTTTCCCCAGCCCCCGACACAGTGTCAGAGAGATGATGTGGCCCTCCTGCCAAAAACTTTGGACACCCCTGATCTACACCAATCACAAAGCACCAGATAAAACCAGTTTTCACTTAACTGGGCAGGTAGCACTCTGTCCAGCCACCACAAGGCTCTACCTACAGTGTTCTTGAATGGTATTTGAAGTTATGTTCCTGAGTGTTGTTTAGAATGGAAGTTATGTAAAAAATCTGAACCACAAAAATTTGAAGTTGAAAATCAGTAGACAATTTAATACTCTGAAGTTTCAAAAACCACAAATAAAGGCAAAGCTCTATTCCAGAGTTCACAGTATCCAAAAATGCCAGTTCAAATCTCATGTTTCTAAATGAGCAGGAATGCGAGATTTGTTCTGAACATTCACATTTGCATTTGATATCACTGACAGGGAAACTAACCACGATATTTGATTTTATTCCTATTTTAAACAGGTCGTGCTTGAAGCACCAGCAACGTCAAGGGGGACAGGTGCACAGAAACGGATGTTTCTATGTGTTACATAATTCAATACTTTCCCCCAACGTAATGTTAGCTCATCTTTTATGGAACTGCGAGAAACAGAACATAAGAACTTCCTTTGATTTCAGGAGGCCGAACTGTCAGCTTCAGAGTTGTCAGCTTCACCATCCTAATCACTGCTTCAGCTGGCATAGCAGGCACTGTGCCAGCCGAGAGGGTTGCAAATGTGTGACAAAGCAGGTTTGTGACACCCGGAGAGTAAGCATTGTAGGTGGGAAAGTCTGTGCCGCTCCACTGACACTGCATGACAAGCCCCCCGTCCACTGGTACAAACAGGTAAGGTTCCAACCAGTGCAGGAGTATGTGAAGGGTGGTGGGGAGGAGGGATTTCTGGGTGGGGGAGGGTGGAATGGGGGTGGATCAGGCCAGAGAGAGGGCTAGGATTGGTGGAGGCCTCCTCTGCTGTATCCTAACCCCCTTCCTGGAACAAGAAGCTTTACATAGGGTTGCTTGGACTTCCACCAGCTAATTAGCTGGCAAAGATCTGAGTAGTCCCATAGAGCAGGCTGGGATGTTACTTGGGGTAAGGGGGAAAATATCTCCTTACTCCGAGGAGACTTCTAGTCTGCCCCAGAGCTGCACTGGATACATCAGAGTTCATGTGGCCCTCCTATGCCAGCGCAGCTTAGGACTGGGCTGCCTGTCCAGTGGTGGCATTCCATTGAAGCTGATGGGTAACTGCTAATTTAGCACCAACTGAAAAAAAGATGGGCTGAGACTGGGAATCATGCACTTTTGTGCTGCTGTTTAAACTCAGGGCCTCAAAACAAGGAGGAGGTCAGGATCAACAACTGCAAAAACATCCTGAATGATCAAAATAGTACTATTTCTTTTCAAGGTTGCAGCATGACTAACAAGGCCTGTAAAAATTATTTCATTCTACAGAGGGCAGAGCATGGCTGCGTTTCACTTGAAATGGAACAGGATCCATGATTTTCACCTCTAACCAAGCCAACAGCCCCTGTTGTTTTTCTTTCCGTAATTATAAATAAAATCTTGTTATGAGACATGTAAAAACAACAAATGATTCCAGGAGCTGAATCATCTTTACAGGTTTGGCATCCAGTCTTCTTACACCCAAAATAATAGCCTACAAACATCTGACCAGAAGCAAGGCCCACTGAGTTCAACGAGACTTACTCCAGGGGAAGCGAATATTTCCCCCATGTATGGCTAAGAGGCACTTTTTCAAGTGGGTGCTCCTTTTTGTAGCAGGGGGAGAGTAACTGGCCCACCTCACCCCAGCAGTGTCTGTTCTGGTGGCTGTCTGCTGGGATTCATTTGCATCTTTTTAGATTGTGAGCCCTTTTGGGACAGGGAGCCATTTAGTTATTTGGTTTTTCTCTGTAAACCACTTTGTGAACTTTAGTTGAAAAGCGGTATATAAATACTGTTAATAATAATAATAATAATAATAATAATAATAATAATAATAATAATAATAATAATAATATTGGGTTGCAGGCACAAAAATTGCTTTCATCAAATATTGGTCTTAAACAGCAACACATTTCTAAAAGACGAATGCAGTGGATGTTTATCACTGGATGACTGATAAATAAAGGTGGTCTATACATTTCCTGCATAGCAGCTGGCTGTTGTGGGGGAGCCAGAAGAAAGAAAACAAATAGAAAATCTGGTGGACTGTTGCTGAGGAAGATGTCTGGGCAGGAGGTCTGGTCTAGAGGGTTGAGCCTCCATTTGCCTGAAGATAACATCCGAAGGTCGCCAGTTTGAGGCCACCGGCACCGTGCGACCTTGAAGCAGCTGACAAGCTGAGCCGAGCTATTCCATCTGCTCTGAGTGTGGGAGGATGGAGGCCAGAATGTGCGACCAGATCAAGAAAGAAACACCTGAATGTTGTGGTTTCTTGAAAGATAGAAACCTTCTTTCAAATTGTAAAAATCCCTACGGGGATTTAAACTGCCTGCCCATGTAAACTGCCTTGAATAAAGTCTAAGGAGAAATCTGAGGACCAAGAAAGGCGGTATAGAAATACCTGTATTATTATTATTATTATTATTATTATTATTATTATTATTATTATTATTATTATTATTACTATATTCCATTCCTTCCCCTTATCTCTTTCTGCTCCTGACCTGAAAAGCTGCTAGTAACAATGTTGTTACTACTTTAGAGCAGCTCTCAGATGCATTTTCTAAAGAGTATTTTCCATTCTGAGGTTATTATATTGGCAACCTTCAGTCTCGAAAGACTCTGGTATCGCGCTCTGAAAGTTGGTTCTGGCACAGCATCTAGTGTGGCTGAAAAGGCTGATTCGGGAGTGACAGTCCCTTCCACACCGGGAGCAAGTGCAGTCTGTCCCTGGTCTGTCTCCCTGGCTATGGGCCTTCCTTCTTTGCCTCTTAGCCTCAGACTGTTGGCAAAGTGTCTCTTCAAATGGGATAAAGTGCATGAAAAAACGTAGAAAAGAAAGAAAAAGTGTATGTTTGGGTGCAAAACCCACACAGATTTTCTTATCTGTGAGGTTTTCTTCTTGCCATGGAATCTCCAAGTACCCCTTGCCCGCTTTTTCACCTCTTAATCTGTGAGTTTGGAGCCTTCCAAGCGAGCTTTTGAACATATGGTCACAAAACTTATGTGGTGTTTGATATCTGCGAGCCTCAGAGGAGCAGCAGCATAGCTGGGGGGTGGGAACCCGGGACCAGGTAATGTGAAGATGCCCCCTGCAATTGGCAAGCATCTGTGTGTTGCCATCATTGACCCAAATGGCTCCAACAAATGTGTGCAATGGGCTGCTTACATGGCACATCACAGTTCCTGCTGTACTTACCACACACCTCCAGTTACACTACTGTCTCATGTTTGTTGAGATACATCATTCTTCATGGATGCTGCAAGTGGACGGCTAATCTGGAGAGCACCCTTTATTTGCTGCAATTCTATCCCACCTTTCTCCCCCTGGGGAGACCCAAACTGAGCTTCCACTTCAAAAAATCTGTTTTTGAACCTTTGTCCCAATAAGAAAAAAAGGGGCCTATGAATAATTTCTTTCTTTGGTTGGGGCGGGTTATAATGAGTGACACTACCAATTAAAAAATTTGATAATTTGGTAGGAAATAGTAAAGTTTCTCAGTCTGTATCTTTCACAATGCAATGCCTGAATGTGGGAGCCACTGGGAGGAATTTTACCAGGGGATATAATGTTTCTTTTGGGTCCCTTCCTTCTCCTTCAAATGTGAATTTGGTTCTCAGGCACCCTTTTGACCCCGGGCCCAGGTACAGTGGCTGGGCCCAAACTGGTCTGAAGATTGTCAAAGGGAGGCAGGCTCTTTGTATGTAAATAAATGCAGGAGTCCAGAAGGTCAGAAGCAATGCAATTAATTACATCACCCCTGAACTTCCAGGTGATGCTGATCTCCAGCTCAGTGCCACTGCCCTGGGTGTGATCTGTAGCAGGCATGCCTCTGATTCTTCGGTATGTACATACCTTCATCTACTGCATTATACCCGAAGAGGAGGAGGTAAACTTTTAGAACAAGGACCAACAATATCAATTCCACCTTGCTGGGAAGGAGGATACAACATTTTCCTTGTCGTACTCCTAAAGAAGCCCAGCTCTGAATTTTGCATGGCAAATCAGCTGGTGATGTTGCCAGTGCTGGAAATTTACCTCCAACTGTATTGAACTCCTGAAGTTTCTCCACTCGTAAATCAGCTTCTGTCAACTAAATCTTCTGCTCTGTCAGCTGTACATGTTGCGTGCAACATGATTAAATGCTAAACTGATTAGACTCGTTATATACTTCAGCTAGAAAAGACTACAAAAGGATTTGGCACCTGGCAAGAAAATTGCACAGGTGCCAAGAATTTGTGGATTGATGCCCAGTGAACTGGAAATACAAGTGTCAAAATTGGTAGGGGTATTAGGGGGGAAGGAGCTGGGAAAGGTGCAGGGATTGATGGAATATCTTTCGTGTCAGCCTCTGCTTTCAGGAATGTGTTGGGACAGTACCACGGAGTTTGAATGAGAAATGATATTTCGATAGCTCTAAATTGCATTGGACAGAAGCAGATGCTGCCTTCATAAGAACAGCCCCACTGGATCAGGCCATAGGCCCATCTAATCCAGCTTCCTGTATCTCACAGCGGCCCACCAAATGCCCCAGGGAGCACACCAGATAACAAGAGACCTCATCCTGGTGCCCTCCCTTGCATCTAGCCTTCTGACATAGCCCATTTCTATAATCAGGAGGTTGCACATACACATCATGGCTTGTACCTTGTAATGGATTTTTCCTCCAGAAACTTGTCCAATCCCCTTTTAAAGGCATCCAGGCCAGACGCCATCACCACATCCAGTGGCAAGGAGTTCCACAGACCGACCACACGCTGAGTAAAGAAATATTTTCTTTTGTCTGTTCTAACTCTCCCAACACTCAATTTTAATGGATGTCCCCTGGTTCTGGTGTTATGTGAGAGACTAAAGAGCATCTCTTTATCCATTTTATCCTTCCCATGCATAACTTTGTATGTCTCAATCATGTCCCCCCTCAGGCGTCTCTACTCTTCCTGTCTTGAAAAACTGGAACCATTTTGTGTCGGTTCCAGTTTTTCAAGACAGGAAGAGCCAGAAGGCAACATATGTGCTAAGAAAGGGTCTTTAAGGCAAAACTATGGCTCTGGACCAGGAGACGTCCAACGTCTGGACCTCAGGGGACCGTCTTGCACTTGGTCTGCAACAGATTCTGAGACATGTTCTAGCAGCTGTGTTCTGGGCATGCACAGAATGCCATCCAAGTCTGTCACGGGGAGCTGGCACTCCGTTCACAAAGAGAAAGTGCCACAGAATGCAGCCAACACTCACTTGTGTCTGTGTATTGCAGGGGAAGATTGGCCAAGCTGTGTCAGGAAGACACGTGTTGCTTATTCCTCTGGAAGAGAAACCATGGAATATCCTTAGACGCCATAGTTCGCAGTGAAAAGCAGCCACTCCAACTGTACTGAAACTGGAGCCATCTCTGAGTTACAAAATACACCAGGTTGCCATTATAAGTTGGGGTGAGGGAGTGGAAAGCTTGACTTTAGAGCAAAACGTTAGAAGAATTTAGAAGTTAGAAGAATTTAACTAGGGGTTAATGGTGAATCCAGAATGAACACTCGTTGGCTGCTCCTGTGGCAAGAGTGACCTTCCTACTGGAAGGTTCCATGGGCAGCACCAAAGAACATGTGGCTGAAACACACTGAGGAAGATTCGAAGAATGACCATCAAAGAGGCTAGAAACATCGACAACAATTAGTGACACATGGAGCCTAGCAGCACATACAGCAGCGCATTGCCTGAGTCGAGAGCTTAGTGTCAGGCAGAAAATACCCTTAAAATCTCGTTTTGCAATGCATTGTTTGGCAGGGTATAAACAGCATAAATAAACAAATAAGGAACACACCACAACAGACGATAATTTGCAAAGAAATCACTTTGCAAAAGCAGTTCCTGCCAAAAATCATGCAAGTGAGCTGGAACAACTGATTCCACTAAACAACAGCATCCACATCGTTCAAACACACATCAAAACTCAAGGACACCTAGTGACAAACGCCCCTTTCTATTATACAGCATGAGTTCCTGCCAATAATGGATCTTTCAGAGTAATTCCTTGCCTTATTCAGGGACTTATTCAGCACCAACCGATGACTTCCATTGTCAAGGAGCCATTCTTAATACAGGCATCCCCACCATGGCAACCGGGAGAGCATCAGACCGGGTACTGGCCAAGGGCCAACTCCTATCAGAGCACCCACTTAGTCAGGCCAAACCTTGAATACTCATGGTACCAGCAGTGGCACACAATGCCCCATGGCAGGGGATGTGTGGCAGCCTCTCCCCCTTCTGTCTCTTCCCAAGGGGGAAGGTCAACATCAAAGAGGATCTGGGAGGACACGGCAAGGGCAATAGAGACTCAGGGGACCTTGTGATGCAGGGAGAAATTTATTATTACCATTACGGAACAACTCACAGTGTTGACCGCAGTCCAACCCAGCAGTGAACTAGAGCCTCCTGGCACCCAGGGCTGGGCAACACAGCGACACGCAACATCACCCCCTATGTCATCACGTCTTCCCTGCACCTGAGCCAGAGAAGCCCCCTGCTTTTAGAACGGCTCCATTTTGTAGCTATTTGGAGCCAGGGAAGAGCACTGGGTGGACCCACCTCACAGCACTAGCCATTTCCAGAGACAAGCAATGAGAACACCCCTCCTGAATGAGCCCGGAAACACGTGCATCACCCCAATTGCCCCTGCTCACCACCAGCCCTTTTGACATCCCTTGAGGCTTAGTACATGGGGCTCAGCCCCCCCCCCCCAGACATCCGCTTTCCCACTACTGGTGTACCTTCATTCTTCACCTCCTACTTCATCTTGCTGGGGAGAGGTCCTCGCAGCAGGCAGCACTGATTCAAGACCAGGGTACCCAGGAGGAATGGCTGAGCCAAGCAGGTCTGCCAGGCACACCAGATCACCCGCCATGGCCACAGGGAGGGGAAACAACTCTGTCTTTCTGCCCCCACGATTCTCTGGTCCAGAAAGGGTGCTGAGCACCGGTGCGCCCAGGATCTCCCCACTACCCCCCTCTCACTCCCCTTGTTTTCCTTTCTGCTCTTTTCCCCCCTCTCTGTGGCCCTGTTTTGCCTGCTTCCTTCCTTCCCCTGGGACTCCTGCTTCCCTGGCCCAATTGCTCCTCTATCCATTAGCCTGCTTTCTGTTGTCTTCCCTTGTCCCTTGTCCCAAGCTTGCTCTTCACCCTGGTTGCATCCTGTCTCCCCCCCCCCTTCCAGCCCCACCTTCCTTCTTTTTGAGACAGGATGTGGTGCTGGCGTCTAGCCTAGACGCCTTTAAAAGGGGATTGGACGAGTTTCTGGAGGAAAAATCCATTATGGGGTACAAGCCATGATGTGTATGCGCAACCTCCTGATTTTAGGAATGGGTTAAGTCAGAATGCCAGATGTAGGGGAGGGCACCAGGATGAGGTCTCTTGTTATCTGGTGTGCTCCCTGGGGCATTTGGTGGGCCGCTGTGAGATACAGGAAGCTGGACTAGATGGGCCTATGGCCTGATCCAGTGGGGCTGTTCTTATGTTCTTATGAGACCTCTCCTGGCTCCTTCCCCTCTCAATTCACCCAGCCAGTCGGCTCTGCAGATGCCCAGGAATGCAGTGGATGGCAGCAAGTCCTCCAACTCCATGGAGGGGAGAATGCCACAGGGGTCCATGTGCAGACCTGTCATTCCTCCCAACCTCACCCCAAACAAAGATTTTCAATGCAGTTCATCTATTTAGCAGTGATAAATCACGAAAGAAAAAGACCTAATGATTAACTTGCAAACTGCCTTTTTAACAGAGCAAAAATGTAAATAGTAAATAGAATTTAAATTTAAATTTCCTGAAGCACAATATCAAGTCCCGGTGGAATGTCAGTCAAAGGAGTCAATAAATAGAGGCTCTGATGTGCTGTCTTGCTGTCAGGTTTACCTTTAAGGGCACAACAGTGACTGACTTTTATTTGTATTCCTTAGATCAGTTTGACCAATGACATTAAGAGAGGGCTGCAGCCCCTTACACGTCTACCTGGGAGTAAGTCCTATTAAAGGGCCTTATTACTGAGCAGATCTGCAAAGGATTGTGCTATAAGCTATGCAAATACCCACACAGAAGATTCAATTTCTAAACTACAGACTGAACAAAAACACCCTAGCCAAAGCATTCTCTAACAGCAAATGAGCCATGTAATTCTTCTCCCTTCCCACAAACTTTCAAGTCTGGAAATCTGATTAAAAGCTTCCAGTTATTATGTCTTGAACGAGTGGTGCAGCCAGTGAGGTATAAACCTCACTGTGGGCATGCAAGGGGCCCCTCCCTCTCCCACTGCGTACGGAGGTGTACGCCTCTGTTTTGCTTCACCCACCTGGAAAGGCTCTGAAGGGGAGGGGGGCCCTTTGCACGCTGCAGTGAGGCTACCTGCAAAACTCAGTGCTTTGCATCCCCTCTAGCTACTCCTCTGTCTTGAACAAACACACATGCCACGAAGGCAGTGAACCTCTGCATCAGTCAGCCTACTTGCACATACATTTTATAAATCACCATGAAAACTGGTCATTGTTTACTTGCCACGCCACACTCTGTGATGCTGGCAAGTCCCTTCCTCAAGCCCTACACACTCATTTTCTATTGATCTAAAAACTGGACTGCACGACATTTTTCAAGTCCATGCTGATACTCATGGTCATTTTCCAGGATACTTAAAGGACCACTTGCTCCTATAGATACATCTGCCTACCTTCTGAGATCTGTTCGGGAGTCTCTGCTCTGCCCCCCTAGAAAGTCAAGTTGGTGGGCACAAGAGCTAGACCACAGGTCTGGGCTCAGGAACTTCCTCAGTTGGGGAAGCATGTTTGGTCCCTATCCTTTTTTGCATTAGATGACTTGTGAGAACCATTTTATTCCATCTGAGCTGAGCTGCAGCTCATTTTTTCGATTCTTTTACTGCTGATTCTGTGGTAGGTTTTTTGGTGTTTTTTAAAACAAATTGTGGTTTTAATGGTTTTATTATTAACTATTTATGTGTTACTTATACAGCCTCATCAACATATGTGGCACGTCACACAGTGAGAGAACCTGCCCCAAGGGGTTCACAATCCAAAAACAAATGCAAGGAAGACAAGAGTGGAAGAGGTGAGAGGAAAGGTGCTAAAATAAATGGGGAAGAATATGCAACTATTTCATGCACCTGCACATAGCTGAGAGCAGATATGAGAGCAAAAAGCAAGAAGGGAAAAGGCCAGGAAGGGCTTAGAAAGGATGGCAAAAGACAAGCTTGCACCGGCTCTGTGAGCGGATTGGAAGTCAGTGTGCTGGTTTAAGAAAGAGTGTGATGATATTTGAGCAACTAGCAGGGTGAACTATTTTGGCAGTGGAATTCTGGCTGGGGGGCAAGGGGGCAGAGGGTGACACAACAGAAGGCTGGAGTGGAGACCAAGAGTCAAAGCAAGAGATTACCAGGACCCAAACTAATGTTTTGCCAAGAAAAGGGGCCGTGTTTTTGTGATGTCGTAGAGGGAAAAGTGACATGACTTGGTAACAGAATGGATATGGAAACGCTGGCATCTGACAAAACCAAGGCTTCCAGCCTGCTCAACAGGATGGATGGCAGTGGTGTTTGGCACCTGGGGACACAAATTTTTTTAACAACCCCCCAGGGCCAGATGTTCAGGACACCCCCTGGAGACACCTGGGAGGTGGTGGCCTTCTAACATGTGGAATAACCTCAGAATTTGCATTGAGATCCTTTGTTGGGGGTGTGGGTTGGCACCCCCTTAGAGTGTGGTAACCAGGGCAATGTACCCCCTGCCCCCCTCAGCTATGCCACTTATGGATGGCGACTTCCTCAAAAGAGAGGAAGAGATGAAAAAGAGAGATGGATGGAAGGGGGGGGGAGATGAAAAATTAAGCCTTGACATATTGAATATATCCTTTTGAGGGCCATTTGGCCAAAACATAAATATACTAAATAAACAAGGCAAGAGGGACATTGCTTAGAGCAGGGGGTGGGCAAACATTTTGGCAGGACGGCCACATCATTTCTCAGACACTGCAACGGGGGCTGGGAAAAAAGAATTAATTTACAGTTCAGATTTGGATCAATTTACATAAATTTAAATAAATGAATACATTAGAGATGTAACTTATATGACTGAATGAATTTTACTGTGCTTATTTATAATACACATGAGAACTATAACACATGCAAGCAGAACCACATGAGAACTATGAATTGTTTGCCCCTTGCACAGTAAAAACATACAGAACAAGCCAAAAACACATGTAGATATAACTTGTTCAGAGGCAGTTTGGGGAGGTTAAAATAATGGCCAGGGGAAAGCAGAAAACGCATAGAGACTATAAAAGGCCTTGCTCTAACTCGGCCTGCAGCTTGCGTCTGGTGGTCGTGACTGGCAGTTGTGGGCCAGCACAGGCTCCGATGGGTCAGGGGCTCACTGGGGACTCTGGGCTCCCTACAGGCCAGATTGAGGGAAACTGAGGACTGCAAATGGCCCCTGGGCCGGGGTTTGCCCACCCCTGGCTTAGAGGAAAAGCACATTCTCTGCCTGCGGAAGGTCTCAGGTTCAAATTTCAGGCAGAAGATTTGGGGGGGGAACCTCTGTCTAGGATCTTGAAACGCAACAGCCAGTCTGTTGACAGTTCTGAACTAGATGGCCCAACAATGTCTCTGAGAAGGCACGTGCAGAAATATTTGGTTCTTGAAATGATGCCCTGAGCAGAAACCGTAGCTGACCTTCACCTATTTAAGTTTTCAAATAATAATAAGGGTCCCCATGTCACCTTCTCTGCCTGCAAACTCGGTTGCAAATCATTCATCTATATACTATGTAAGCAAGTTGCTTGTTTTCAACAAGTCGCCAGTAATTTCTGGATGCCTTATTTTTAAAAGACTTTAAAATCTCTTCGGTCTTCTAAAGACTGTTTCATGTTCAGTGATCGACCCCTTCACATCATACACCTTTCTTCAAAAAACGTTCCTGTGGGTTTTTAATTATCACGTTAGAATTAAAATATAGAAACACATTCACTGGATGGTGCAGGACCCGTACGCTACACTCAGTGAAACAATTGTGCAAAAGACACAACAGATAATTTAGATCATTTTGGCCAAAACAGAGTTTGTAACAAAAAGCACAAGGGCCAGCAGCGACAACTCTAAGGACAGAGGAAGAGTAGCCTTTCAAATTCTGGATACAGCACTAGCAAGAACCTGTGTAATCAGTGGCTTAGCTAGAGGGGGTGCAAAGCATTAAGTTTTGCAGGGAGCCTCACTGCAGCAAGCAAGTGGCCCCTCCCCTTCCCTGTGGAGTCAAGCATTTGGAATGGTTCCAAAAGGGAGGGGGAGCGGCTGCTTGCAGGGCATGGTAAGGCTCCCTGCAAAACTTAGTGCTTTGTACCCCCTCTAGCTATGCCACTGTGTTTGTTGATTATGTCTCTATACATTCAGCCTCTGGGACTGAAACCACTAAACTGAAACAATATATTGCAAATCAAACAGAAGCTGACCTTTGCATGTTTTTCCATCAGGCTGCAGGGTAAATCCAACTGGGCAACTGCAGCGCACTCCCGTCGCCGTATCCTTGCAAGTACGGTCACAGCCTCCATTATTCACAGCACATGTTTCTGAGGAGTCAGAGAGAGAGAGAGAGAGAGAGAGAGAGAGAGAGAGAGAACACATTCTAGTCTGTTCTGTGTAATGTTATCAAGTCATGTCAATCTATCCCTAAGCATGCAACATCATATCTCATATGCATATCAAAAGGGCCTGTAGTATTTCTCAAACTTCAACCCATGTGAAACTCCAAAGCATGTGAAGCCTCATCCAAGGCGTGTGGACTTGGAAATAAGTCTCAAACGGTTCAATGGGGCTTACTTCTAGGTAAATGTGCACTGAATGGCAGACTTACTGAAAAATGAATCCCACTGAAATCAGCAGGACTTACTTCCCAGTACATTCATTGGAGTGTTAAATCACATATGCCACTATATTTTCAAAAACAAAAACAACCATAAGAGAGTACTGATTATTTTAATCTATATTGAATTGGCTAATAGAATTGAATTATGTGGACAGAATTCAAATTACCATGATTTCAAATAAGAACAAACTGTCTTTTAATGTAAAATGAAGCAGTGACATCCCAACCCTATACATACTATATAGAGATCCTAGGATCTGAGAGGAGCTTACTTCAGAATAATATGTTTTGAATGGCTTATATTAACTGTTATCCAGTGATGGTTTTAAACACTCGCTTTAGGGAAAAGATTAGTTTTTGATACACCAGAGTTCGAACAAAAGCTGCAGAAAAGCACAGCCAATGTTTGACTTAAAACTGAGAATTTCAAATCCTTTGGTTCATAGAAAGAGTTAAAGGAAAATGAACTACATATATCACTTGGACAGGATTCTACAGGTCCAATCTGTTTTTACTGAACTACAAGCAAAAGGCGTCTGGGTTTTGTCCAGTTAAAGCTTTTTGCAAATTGAAAGGGGTTTGGAGTGGGTGGGGAGGGCATAATTGAGGTCAATGAACCCATTCCAAGCTGCGTCACTGAAATTTCCCAGTGCTTGTAGGATGTCAAATGGTGGTTGGGCAGACAGAGGAAAGAGAAGATGCGAGACTTTTTAAAAAGCTTCTGCGATACTAGGAAACAGTTATTAGGTATCACCCCGTGAAGAGTGCAACTGCATCTCTCTCTCTCTTTCTCTCTCTCTCTCTCTCTCTCTCACACACACACACACACACACACACACACACACACACACACACACACTGACGTGCATAGTATTTCTGAAGTAAATCATCAATGACAGCCAAAATTGATTATATTTCTTATAACTGATAGATAGAAGATGAAGTAACAGAGTTGAATTCATTCACTGGGTTGAATGGAATTTTCATCCGAAGTATAGTTGGTCTGAGACAATGAGACATCATGGCTCCATATCTCTTCTTCTCTCATCTGGTAACATCCAGTCATAGAAAACAGGCCACACGACATCATGATACTCTGTCAGTTTCTGTCCCCACAAGTAGCAGCCAATAAAATGCAGTGAGGGTGGGGGTGGGGGGAAGCTTAGAGCACAAGAAAGGCCCGTAAACAGGGGGGCCTCATAAACAGGGGGGCCTCATTATCCACGGGCTCAGCATCAACCCACTGATGTATCCATGTATGACAAGCCTGTGGCTGGAGGGCCTCAGAGGACCTCCCAGGTGTGACTGTGAGCGGCTTCTGGTCATGCCTGGGAGGTGTTCTGAGGCATATAAGTTTGGCATATGGTGAAGCGAAAGTTAAACTTTTAGGTTCCCCATTGACTGCTTTGGGAAACAGCTACACCGGATCTAAGTGCCCAGTCCTAAGCACTTCCCTGCCATAACATGCAGCCGTGGCGGCAGCATGGGGGGATGGCTGATTGGGCGGCTTGGGGGGAAGGGAAAATATACTTCTCAACCACCAATGGATCGCCTTGGACCTGTGCCAGCTCTTTAGCTGGTGCAAGTCTGAGGACACAAAGGGGGTAAATAAGCTGGCTCTGGAGGACACAGCATCTGGTGCAAGCCACTCATGCCAGGTCCCACCTCCTCCTCCTCCTGTCTCTAACACCCCCCAACCTTCCCCCATTATGCCCACCCCCAACCCAACCAACTGAGTTCAATGGGCCTTCTTCTCCACACTGTCATGCATGGGGCCTCCACAGCACCTCTGATGATGCTGCAGAAACAGGCACCTGCACACAGTTTGGGATCCCCATTTGAGACACTGTAAAGCATGTTCCATCTCCAGAACACGAGTCCTCGCAGTGGCCATGCCGGACAGGATTGGGCTATTAATCAATGGATGGCCAAAAGTGTTTACAGTTGATGACATCATATCCTATATCTTATTTCCTTTATGCCCTGTCCAGACCCCCCTCTTTCTGACAGATTGTTCTGCTGCTGCACGTGATTAGGAATAACATTTAACAAGAATTCTTCCACGAGCAGGTACTACTCTGAAAGATCAGAAGAGGGTAGGTTGCAAAGAGCATCTGGATGAAATCAAATAAAAGAGGTGTGTAAAAATCAGGTAATTAAAAAGGTAATTAATTTCTGCCTGTGCAATTTCTTGGGAGCATCAGCAGTTTAAAAACACAGGTACATTTGGATAGCGTGAAAAACATTTGAAAGTATGAAAACATTTGACCTATCGGCAAACTGCCATAACTCCTACACACACTGATAAACTACGACTTAGGGAATTTGGGCCTTTAACAAATGCCAACAAGTGGGGTAAAAACATTAAGAAAGAAAAATAGATGCTGCCCACAGTGGTGGAAAATAAATGTGGTGAGTGACTAAGGGCACAATCCTAAGCAGGTCTACTCAGAAGTAAGTCCTATTGTGTTCAATGGAACTTACTCCCAGGAAAGTGAGGTTAGGATTGCAGCATAAGGCCCAACCCTATCCCTATCTTCCGCAAGGTTCCAGGCAATTCTGCCTCAAACCTGCCGGTTCCACTGCCAGAAAGTGTGTTATGCCAGTGGAGCCCAACAGATAGAACTGGACTAGACAATAGTCACTGAGCATTGAAAGGAGAAGGGGATTCTACAAGTGGGTTACCAGTACTGAGAAGGCCCTCTCTGCAGTTGCCTCCCTTCAGCTGGAGAGAGTAAAGCTAAGCTCAGCACATAGGCTGATTGATGTGGAATCAGGCCTCTCTTCAGGGACCCCGGCTTTATTCAAATAAGGCTTCAATCCTTTAACATTTTCCCCTTCCCTTTAGCTGGCACAGATCATCTATCAGGGTGACCCAGGTAGTTTCTGTGCAAAGCCAGGCCTGAATCCAAGACTGCAATGGGTCTAGATAACAGGCTTTATCTGGAGTTTCACAGCTACTACCTACCCAAAGAGGGTGAAAGTGTGACCAGTCAATAGCTATTTTAAGTTCACCGGTTGAGAGCAGCTGCTTTGAAGCAAGGTCAGCTTTTTTTTTTTTTAAAGTCTTTATCCCACAAGTTAGGAACCTGAACACAGCCCACCGACGTCATAAGGTGGCAAGGCAGGGACTTGAAGAGGCTCCCAGTTTCCCAGCCCAAAGTATTTCATGACTTTAGGTACATTCTGGAAACTCAGATTTTAACTTGGAGTCTGGATGCTAAAAAAAGGAAATCAAAACTTTTGTAGCTATATTTAATTTAAAGTGCATTCACTGGAATATGAAAAAAGGAGCTGGGTTCCTATCAGTTGCAGCAAAGGCACACAAGGGCAAATGCCATTGCATTAAGCTATTTCTGCCCAACGTTGCATATACTCAACAGGGATCCAAAGTATACAAAAGTGGGCTGGGCAAAAATAGGTTACTGATCAATAGGAGGAACTTCTGTTTTTTACTCTACCATTTCATAAGCTGTTATATAATTATTATTATCACCAATTTAAAAAGTGAGATCTTCTGCTCTTCTGCTTCTTAAAAACTGACTGCACAAACAGCTACTTGCAGAGCTAGATAAATCAAAAGTTATTCTAAGACTTCTACAGCCTGAAAATACTGAACATTCACCTACCTGGAGCTACCCTCTGTGGTTTTGATCCCCTAACTATGAGAATTTGAGCTGATTTTATGGTCTTGATGGAAACCAGCAAAAAAATGGCTTCCTAGTTGCTTACTTTGGCCATCTGGACCCAAAAATGATGGAACAAAAACTCAAATCACTAATGAAAACTGGGTAAAAGGTTCCTAGAGCAACAAGATGTATTTTTTAAAATTGTTTTTGAAATCTGGCCCCATCAAAATTTGTGGGCAAATTACGTGTCATGTCCTCACAACACATTTCATCTGTAACAGAGACCCTATTTAATTTGGAACAACATTCACATATATCACAGAATGCTGTCATTTTATAACAACCGGGGCACGAGTGCAAGTTTTAAGATACATGAGTTTCTTTCTCATCATTAAATTCGACTGGAAAACGGGATACAGTTTCTCCAGAGGGTGGGAAAGCAGCTGGGGGGGGGGGAAGTGAATTTCATTAGGAAAATGTTCTGAAGGGAAAAGCTCCTCTGTCCTCACATCAGGCCCTTGGTTCAACTCGCAACCTCATCATGTGCAGTGTATAGAAACAAAAACATTCCTAAAAAGAATAAAAAACAATTTGTATCCGTGTTTGCTCCACCCTGTGTTGGCTTCATCGCCATGAAATACGAAGCAATAGCTTTGAAGGGACACCATTTTCCTGGCTTCAGTCTCTATTGCTCTATTTCACTCTGGCTACCATCACATCTATCCCCCCTCCTGGACCTGAAAGCACGACATGGGGTAGCTCGCAATAATCTGAAATGCTCAACCAGACTGTACTTGCAGACATGCATTAAAACCTTCCCATGCTCCTTCAGTTGCCTCCCTGTGATCTTTGAGCACTGAAGGCTTTGCAAGAGATTCTTGCTTCTCGCTCTTAAAAAAAGTGTAGCTCACTGCACATTTAGCCACTGAAGACAATGCATTTTGCTCATTTCTCCTCATCCAAACTTCCTGCCAGTTTCTTAACTTCCGCTTGAATTTTATACACTTTGCATGATGAATTGACAGAAATATTTCTCATTTTAGCTTATTGAGGGTCAATCTGTACATTAAGCAAAATGAAGATGTTGGATTGGTTCCCTTCAGTGTGCAAATTCATCTACTGAATGATCCCAATTGCAAAAAAACCTCTTTGTGCACGGAGAAAACTAATACATTCAAGAGAGGTCTAATCTTTTCTCTGATGAGCTACTTTACCACAAGCAAGGTTGATGACCTGGCACAACCCAGAAGACATCTCCCAATAAGATATGGTGGCAGGAGCATAACTTTAGATGCAACTCACTATTTGGCCTTAAGCCTTCAAAACGCTGAGCAAGTAGTGGATATTTGTCCTCATCTGGTGGCTTTGTGGCAAAATAAGAAAATTCTGGAACGTTGTTGAGAGTATTATTGATAAGAGGCTAATACAAATTGTACTATAAGAAAGAACGGAGTTGTTAGAAGGGTAATTGAGAAAAAGCAAGCCATTTGCATAACCAATATGATTCTGTTTGCCAAGAAGGCTGATTGTAAAAAGGAATGGATTCAAAGGTATGGGTCATTATGTTAATGAGTAAGGTCTCAGCAATTAGATGCAGCAGACTGGATAACATAATTAATATCCTCTCAAACTTTTAGCATATTTAACATATTTAATATGTTCTCAAACTTTTAACATTAGGACCAACATTTTTGAGCGTGACTCTATCAGGACCCACCAAAAGTGATGTCATGACCAGAAGTGACATTCACAAGCAGGAAAATTTTTAACAGCCCTAAGCTGCAATCCTACCCACACTTACCCTGGAGTAAGTCCCATTTACTATTATTGCTAAAAGCATATACATAGCCTGTTAAAAGTACAGATCTGTAACATTTCCCCAAATGCATTCACATGCATTCTCATTCCATGGTAGCATCAAGTCTAACAAATTAAAAATAAAATATTGAAATGAATGGGAACTCACCTGAAATTAACTCACGACCCACCTAGTGGGCCCCGACCCACAGTTTTGAGAAACACTGATTATCTCTACAATTGCTACAATCTCTACAAATGCTCTACAATTTTTATTCCTTACTGAATAGTAGACTGAAACAAATTTGGAGCCCAGCCCTATCCAACTTTCCAGCACTGATGCAGCCATGTCAATGGGGCGTGTGTGTTGCATTCTGCAATGGGGGGGGGGGAATAGTCAGAGAGGCCTCCCCAAGGTAAGGGAACATTTGATCCCTTACTTCAGGACTGGATCAGTGCTGGAAAGTTGGATAAAACTGGGCCGTCAGGTGCTTAACTTATTGTAAAATAAAGCTTGGTACATAAGGTTCATTTCACTCATTCATATATATGTAAATGAATTTATTCTCTGTAGATTATTAGCATAAATAATTTTCCTCAAAGGTGATGTATTTTTATGTGCATGTTTGAATGGTTAGATGTAAATGTATAATTGCGTAATTGTTTTTGTTATCTGTACACTGCTGTAAAATACATTTTAAAAAGCAAGGCCATTCCTTTTTACTTATATAAAAAGTAGCAGGAGAAATTATCAATCCTTGAACAGATATTTTTTAACCAGCCACCTCATTTAATTGCAACATATATGTATATCATGTATGTATATCATAGTCAAAGTGCTTTCTGCATTGCTCAATATATTGATTCTGGGATGTGGAAATTTAGGGCCAGAAACACAGGACTCTTATCCTGGATCAATGTTTTCATTGTGTGTTCAGTACAGGGAGAAATGAACACACTTCTGATTATGTTTTACCTGGACAGACTGACCTAGTCTTGGCTGGAATCACCCACTGCCTCCCCAGCCATCACTTTTAAACAACCAAAAATGTCACACCAATTCCATTTTTTTGTTTTTGTTTAAACATTTTTTGAAAGAAGACAGACCAAGAACTATACAGGAAAATCTTCCAATAATTTCAGATTCAAAGGAGATAAATTTTTTTCAAGCAATGAAACAAATATTTCAGTCAGTATTACAATAAAGAACCATACCAAAAAAAACAAATTAATCACCCAGAACTATGTATGCATCAAAGACATAAACCATTTTCTATCATCCACAGTCAAATCTACACTCAAGGGTAATGCTAACAGGTGATGCCTATCTTACCCAATTGACAAGATTTCTGAAATCAAATAGGAAAAGTAGAATTGCCACAAATAAGTAAGGGTAATAAAGGAAGTATTTTTTTTCTGTATCAAAGAGCTTCAACATTAAAGTTATAGTATTAGAATAGTGGAAGGGGTGGGGCGGTAATGCGAAATTGATTTTTTTGATGGACGATCAGGACTGAGAACCGGCTATGAACTTGGGACACAGATGAATAAATTAAGAAGAAAAAAATTAAAAGCAAAACAACATCCCACCCACCCCCAACACACACACACAGAGAGAGAGACAAAAGCTGAGAGCACATCAAAGGAAGTGGAAGAAAACTGTTACCCATAAGTAGCCGCCGTTTCACCCGCTTGTCCACATCAGCTACTGACGTGGTATTGAACTCAGAACTCTCAATTGCAGCCTCATCCTTCTCTAAAACACAAGTAAGGGACAAACATGGAGCAGTTGGTTAATGAGAAGCCCAATTTTCCACTGCCAAAGACTGTTTCTTGGCCTAGCGCCATTGAGACCAAGAAGCACCAACACCCAGTGAGAGAGTTAATTCCATTTGAAACCCCAGAAATTGAGTGTGCTGGAGGGGGGAGGGGGCAGAGAAGACACGGTGATGAGGACAGTCAGTTGCCAGCCAGCACACACAAAGCTGGTCTCCCACTACTGGCAACAACACACACAAACACAAAAGAGAGAAGGTGCCCCAGACTGGTGTTAATTAAGAAATGAGAGTGATCAAGTTTCTAGTTCAACAAATGGTCAAGGAAGATAAATCCAAGTGCTGCAGGCTGAGAGAGGCCAGCTCTCGACCACAGAACAGAGACAAGAGAGTCCGGTGATGGATGGACACTGGAAGCGGGACAGCGGTCTGCACACTGACACAGTGGATTAAAAGACAAACAAAATTGCGTGCAAACGACAACAAAAAATGAAAATATCAAACAAAACAAACACCAATTTAAAAAACAAAACAATTAGGTTGGGCAGTGCTGGTTGCCTGCTTGTCTATGGAACACGACTAGCTAAACATTCAGTACTAGAAAAAAAGATGTTGCAGGAATAGGCTAGTAATTTTAGAAGCATGCAGTAAAAGCAGGGGGTGGGGTTAGGATATAGGACACCTTGCAAGAAATTTCTGATGTCCTATATTTGAAAAGCTTCTATCCAACATTACAAGGTGGGGGTTATGCAACATTTAGACACTGAAACGATCCAATGGCAAGGATGGGAAGACATGATAAGGAGGTGAATAAAAGGGTTCATACAGGAGGGGGAAGAAAGCAATACAGGAAGCAACAGCCAGTTGACTACAATAATTTATATGGGATGAGGAATTCTGTTTAAAAAGAAAAATACTAAACATAAGTGGGGCCTTTTCACATGCAGCAGACATAAAAATAAAAGGGTAAGTCAGGAAGACAAAGACAAAATGGGTTAGACCAAAGGATACAATGTGCCATTGCAGAGGTTTGCCTCCTTGCAGTGATGTCCAAGTTATAGATACCACTGAAGACAGCAAATGAGAGACTGGAGATGGAGAGGGAACAAGTCAGGAGAAGTGGAGGCAGCTGGCAGATTTGATCTGCGGCAACACTGAATGGATGAGTTGCAACGAGACATCGTTCTAGGAGGGAAACCAAGTTCTAGATGGGATCAGGCTGCAATAGAGGCTTCCTTTGGTTTGAGGTTTCTCATTTTTATTTGATTATTTTTTTTCCAGAAATAATTAATGAACATCACGTATCAGACAAGACAGGCAATCAGGAACCATCACCAGAAAGTAGGAAAACAAAAATGAAAACAAAACTTAAAAAAAAAAAAAGAGAGAAAAAGCTACTCAGGAGGAGGAGTGGGGGAAACCAACACAAGCAGCAATACAGGGCCTGTGAGAAGCATTTCGTCAGGGGGTATGGAGTTTCTTTTGGGCCCCTTACTTTCTCCCTTGGATCATCAATTCTACCAGCTACGATATATAAAATGATGTAGGCTTCCACCAAATGTGAATGCCGGTCTTCACACACTATATGCACACAATATATGCTGAGATCCCAGGGAATTTCTAGCCCCTTCCTTTGGCCCCCAGCCCAGGTACGATGCACCCCCTGCACCCTCTCATGGGTTCTGGTGAGAGTGGAAAATGCAAGATCCCAGGAAATTTCCGGACCCCTTCCTTTGGCTCCTGGACCCCCTTTTTGACCCTGGGCCTGAGTACAACTTATCCCCTGCACCCCCTCTCATGGGCCCTGCAACAATACACAACTTACATCATAGGAAAAGGAAATGTCACGTGGAGTCAAATTATACAGTAACATTAAAAAAGGGGGGGGGGGCAAACACAGCCACATAGGCCTTTTTTTCAACGATGTTTATACAAGCCAGACCACATAAAGATCATCCTGAAATGAATACATAGTTCGATTTAAGCATCATCCACTTATCATCAGCTTTCTCAAGAAGACTTTTATCTCCTTTAAGGTTTCAGCATCAGATTCTACTAGCAATGACTACCGGGCACACTAGTTTTCAGAGTCAAACTGTTTTCACATTTTCTCTGCCAGAACCCTTGAAATGTTCACTCAAACTCTACCAAGCTTCCAGTCCAATTCTGCCAAACCTCATTCTAAATTCTAAGCAAAATTCAGAGCTTTTAAAGTCCCACTGAGTTATCTGGCCAAAAGTTAAATATGTGGTTAATTGTCCAATTGAAAAAAAAATGCAGGATTTGGATTAACTTGGCTAGATCATGCCAATAAATGGAGAGCCAATGAGAATAGTTAAAAATAACAGGTACAATTCAAACAAAATTAAGAGCCCAATCCAATTTCTGGGCAGCACCAGTTTCTTGCACAAAGCCATGGCAATGGCTGTCACAAACATGTCATAAGGAACATCATGGTGGCTAGGAGAGGAAGCACCAATGGGATGATCAGTGGGAGTCACCAACAGTGAATATCCCACTGAGTGGTAGGGAGGCATTCTGGGGTGGGGGAAGGCAGGGAGAGGGTGAATCAGGGCAGGGGGGATTGTGGTCGTGGGGGACGGTGGTTCAGGCCCAGGAGGGGGTACAGCAGCAGAAGCTGCTGCTGAATATTATCACCCCCTTCCGGCACTTGGAGCCTTACACAGATCTCCTAGGTTCTGCACCGGCTAAATAGTCGGCACAGATCCAAGTAGATCCATAGGAGCTGCTGGAGCCCAGCACAAGGTAAGGGAATTAATGTTCCCTTATCCCAAAGAGACCTCTGGCTGCCTCCTGGCTCCACGGGGTACCGCAGTGGCCATTTCAGCAGAGTGGCAACATAGGCAGCCTGAAAGGGATTGAGCTGTAAGTTTGATTTCTGTGGGACTTACTTAGCAAATGTTTGGTTCTGCCATTGAAACTGATGGTTCTTAAAACCACTTTTCCCTTGATGGACCATGCCCTTTGACAATGCTTCAGATTTTCTAATTGCACTGAAACGAACTAAGTGCTGAAAAAAACTAACCAAAAAAAATAATAATCACGGGGCGTTTTCCCAACAAAATTAAGCACTTTCAGTCATACTGATCTCAGTAAAAGTGTCAAGCACCATCTGTCCACTAAAAGCAATGGGACTTAAAAGTGTGCAACTTGGCTCAGGAATGTGCATGTGTGTGATTTTTGTGTAAAATCTGGAGTTTAAAAAAAAAACAACAACCCACAAACATCTTATTGAACTGAACTGACTGCAAAAGAACCAAGCACTAATGTTCATCAGTCACATCATACGGGAGCTCTACTAATTCTATACTACGCCAACAGAGCATAGGGTGCCTCAAAAGGAAAGAAAAGCTCTTTTTAACACATAGGATATGGCAGAATGGTCCAAATGACTAGTCCAGGTCAGAGAACAATCTCTCTGCATGAGGTCTAGCTCTTCTTGTACACCCTTTCTGATCTGCCATCTCTTTTTGCCCCAATAAAACCACTTCTCCTTGAACTCCATCTTCCACATGAGCCAGATGTCATGCCCTGGTTGCATCTGGCTCATGTTCATACTCTTAGGAAGGAGTTCACTGCAGATCAGAGCACTCAGTGTGAACACAAGTATTCCTTTTACTACAAGCAGACTGCCAACTAGCTGAAGCAACTGCTTACTCAATATATCCACCACTGCTAACAAAACAAACTGCAGTTCACAAAAAATGTCTTGCCACCTTTGTTCCAAAGAGTGGATAGACTTCACAAGATCCCCACTTCTGACTTGCAGCACCCATGGCTCACAAGTTGCTTTTAGTCATGTAACTATGGTTTAGAGAGTGACTCTCTGTGTTTTCCGAATAAATTCTAATCACACAACTCACATTCCACTTCTTTTGGAGTTAAAATTCACCAGAACGTGTCAGGCTGTGGCCATGCGGTTGTGATTAAAAATACAGGGGAACTGCCTTATCCTTGGGTTTTACTATCCGCAGGATGCTGTGGATGCAGGGGTCCCCTTTTAAGGTACTAAAAATAGAAAAATCGGTAAGAAGATAGGCTTCTCTACATTTGCGCCACAAAATCATGACAATTGCAGGGATACAGGGCAATCTTCTGCACTCCCGTAAGCCACTTTGGGTTGCGCAATGCATTCTGGGGTGAGCAGGACCAAAGGTGGGGGTCGCATGGCCCAGAAGTGGCTTACAGGAATGCAGAAGCCTTCCTTGTGGCCCTCCAAATAGTGCGATTTTGTGTTGTGAAGGTAAGAAAGCCTATTTTCTTATTGGTTTTTACTATTTAAAAACATTTTTGAATAGGACTCCAGTATCCATGGATATCAGTATTGGGGGGGGGGAGCAGAACCGAACCCCTGCAGATATGAAGGGACTACCGCATGCACCTACATGAGTTAATGCATGGATGAAAGCGTATTTTATACAAACAAGGCATAATGAATCCCGTTAGCATCTTCTCTCCCTGAAATAGATACTGAAAGCTCTTACCAGCATGATAATAATTTTCACCCACAATAGTTCTTAAAAGGGGCAAGACACAAAACAGAACATTCCTGAGCTGAAATTTTATATTAAAATATTAACATTAAAAATGTTTAGTGAACCATTTATTACACTATATACATCAGTATCTATAGATACACACATGCACACAGATAGACACACACAAGATTTTATTAATCAGTGACAAATCCTGAAACAACAGGTGTACTGCAATTTGTAATTGCTAACTTCTGGGATCTTTGCAAACCCAAACTTATTTATGAAGTTCACAAGCTGATCGTATACTCTTTTAAAGAGATACTGACAAATTCTATACTCTTCACGGCTTAAGAGAGGTACTTACCAATACACGTTCGACCATCTGAGTGTAGGGCGTACTTCTGATGACAACCACAAACAGGGCCCGTATCAGTGTCATCACAGGTGTGTTGGCAGCCTCCGTTTCCATAGTTACAGGTTACTAGTTATTCCCCAAAAAATATGTGTATATACATATGCATAAATAAAACAACAATGAAATCAATTAGTTTTTGAGGGCTTTCATGCACATAAATGACTTTTTAAAAAAGTAAAACAAGGAAACTGATCATCACCACAAGGTCTTAGGAGCTGCGGGCCCAACTGGAAACACTTTTTGCAGGACCCCAAGTTCCAAAAATGCTTCCAAAAATAGTATGTATGAATTCCTAAATTCTTATTTAGGAACTGTGATGGCTTCCATACTCTTAAAAGCTGCTGTTATTGTATGAAGTAGCTTATTATCAAGACAGCTACAGTATTTTGGCCATTATTTTTGACCAGCTAAGCTGGTGCAAAATAACCAAAGGCACTCGTGACAAATTCTCAAGTTTATAATTAACTCTTAAAGCAGAAATACTAGAACGCTTTTGCAAGGGGGACTGAGTGAATTAGGCTGCAATCCTAACCACACTTTCCTGAGAGTAAGTCCCATTGAACAAAATAGGACATACTTCTGAGTTGACCTGGTTAGGATTGTGGCCGAAGTTGAAAATATAACACAGTTTTTCTGTAAAACAAGAGACATTCTTGCAACAGTTTTCCCCATTGCTAGGCATGTGTGAAAACAGGATTCTACCTCTCTCTCTCTCTCATTACAGCATAGCTAACACATGCTGCAAAGACACAGCTACACAGATTCGGCATTTATTTGGTGGCATAATTTGCTGATTCTGATGATGCTTTACATGGCCAACTCATCCATGAAGGGGATGAAGCGGCTTGCCCTGTGTGGCGGGGGAGCAGCAAACAGGCTTCATCCTGTCCGCCACCTGCTGCAGACCGACCCTCACTGATCAGGTGGATCCCTATCTTCCAGTCAGCTCTCTAAAAGCAAAAGGAAAGCGGATTGGAAGGTAGCGATCGGCTTCCCTTCCCACTCAACGCACTCCTTCACGTGATCCCTTTAAACATAACACGCATTTTCCGCTTTGTTTAAAGGGACTGCACAAGGAAGAGGCAAGATAAGGGGGGCAGCGGAACAGACTGTTACAGTTGTCCACGCCTAAAGAAAACAGCACAAAAGGCAGCAATCCACGTACCCATCTACTCTTCTTGCTTCTTCCACTCACAGTCCCTTTAAAGAAAACAGGAAGCGCACAACACACTCGGAACACTTCCTGTTTTGTTGAAAAGCGTTGTATGGGCCAGAGCATTGTGAGGAAGGAGAGGGCTGGATTGCCCTTTTCTGCACAGCTTTTGGTGCAAGTGCAGTGGTGCATGGCATTGAGTGGTGGATTATGTGTGCCATTCCTTCCTTGCCGCAGGGCACTGCCAAGAACAAGATTGTCAAATTTTAAAGTTGCATTTACAGGGCAAATAACCTACGTCCTTTTTAAACATACAAGTTGAGCCTACTTATCCTCGGATTTCATCCAAAGATCTGGTTCAATGCAGGTCCCCTGGATCTGTGTTAAGCCAGATTTAGCTCAACCTGAACCCTACAAAGCTCTGCTCCGGTTGCCTCCCGAGGGCTTTCCGGAAGCCTGCAGAGGCCACGTGCATCTGCCTGTGGACCTCTGAGAGCTTCAGAATGCCTCCTAGAGGCAAAGAATGTGACTTCTGCTTTTTGAACAAAAACTGGAAGTCACACCTTTTGCCTCTAGGAGGCATTCTGAAGCCCTCAGAGACCGCAGGCGGATGTGCACAGTCTCTGTAGGCTTTCAGTCCCCTTTAGAGGGTTGAAGGGGCCAAAAACCATGGATTTGCTAATCCGCAGTTTTGGTATCTGTGCGGGGGAGGGGGGGGTGTCAAGGAACGGATCCTTGTGAATACCAAAGCCCCACCTGTATTTATTACTTTGTTTCAACACTACAAATTGTAAGGGTATAATCTACGATTATAAGGGTATAATCAAATAAAAAGGGTATAATAATTTATAATAATAAAAAAAGGGGATAAAAGGATATAATCAAATTGTAAGAGTATAATCTCGTACATCATTGGTTACATTGCTTTAACAATCATTTGCTGTTCTCAACAATCCCTGGGTATTAATATGCTTTAGGCAGGGGAAGGCTAGGAATTCATGGTACAGAATTTTTAATAGCTTTACCAAACAGCAATTCCCAGGATTGAAATCGTGACAGCTGAACTGGTATAAAACCAGTGTAGGTTTTTAGTTTAGACATCCCCCAAAAGTTGGCTTTTGCTTGGTTTACAAAATCGTATTGTGTGCTGCTGTCACCAATGGCATTATGTGAAAGCACAAGCTTGGACTTCAGCTTGCATTGTAGGGATTGGATGTCCTGCTGCCTGCCAGAGCTCACATGGCTTCATGCCTCAGACTGAAGGAGGTAGGGGTGTTAGTCACGGCTCTTTTCCTTCTCTTATTCTTCTGTTCCACTGATTTGCATCTCTCAAGGAAACAGGTTATGAGCTGGGTTCATTCCTCTTTGACATTTCACCCCACAACAGCTAAACATTCTCTAACACTCTACACCTTCACCCCTTCTTGTGACAGGATTGGACCTTGTGAAAGGGATGCTGGAATTGTCAACTGACTGGGCAACTGTGCGATTGCACTTCTTGAGCTGGAAGCTTCCATCTTGAGACAGCCTTTTCCTTCCAGGCTTCTCCAACACTGAGGAATGGATTGCCATGGAGACTAAACATGGGACAAGGTGTTAAGTCCCTGTGGAGATATCGGGTGCAAGGACAGCAGTCCAACTTCCTCCATGTTGGTGAGTTAAGGTTAGGCATCAGAACTATTGCTCCCATTATGTCACCCCAATCCTGAATGCATTGAAAGAGAGAACTGCGAGGATTGGGACCATATTCCTACAAGTGACTGCATTGGTGACAACTGACTAGGGCAGTGGTTCCCAAACTGTGCCCTATGGCACTTTAGGGAGCCACTGTGCACTCACTGTGCACTGCGGGATGTCCCTGGCTGCCCCTCCTACCACCTCTCCCAAGCATTGCCATCTTCGATCTTGCAAAATCTTGCAAGACTTGGGCACTGCTATCTTGGATCTTGTGAGATCTAGCAAGATTTCGGTGCCACCATCTTGGATCTCATGAGTTTTTCAGAAATTTGGCTGCCACCTTCTTAGATTTCCCAGGATTTCACGAGATCCAAGATGCACTACAGGCTGAGTCAGGAAGAAGAGGCTATGGAGGTAAGTAACCCTGGTAAGTTTGGGAACCACTGGACTAGGGCCTAGAAAGAGACAGTTAACTGTTTGGATTAAACATATTGCAAGGTCTGGAAATTCTGCAAGAAACTGAAGTGCTTGACTTGTGAACACTCAAAAAGGGGAAGGGTTGGGCAGTCTATTCTGCAGATTCTAGAGGAGTCCACCCATTCCAATTCTATTAAAAGCCATCTCAAAATCATAACCTAACCACCTCCTCCCATTTCTGTTTTATCCAAGAGCAAAGCCAAGATTAACTTGCAGAGTCAAATTTCTCCAATCATCTATTCAGAAATGTGTAGTTGACCCAAAAACCTCAGGTCAACCAAACCAAGTGGATTTTTTAGTTTTTAGGTGGGAAAAAAAGCAATGTAGAAAATAAGACATGTTGGGCATTGAGAATGAGTCTGCATCTACCTACATTTGCAGTCCTTCTGGTTTTTGGCAAGTTCAAAGCCAGGCCTACATTCACAGGCAACCCCACCTTTGGGTGTCTCCCGGCAGATATGTGCGCACCCATGATCTTTGTTCATACAGTTCATACCCTCTGGAGAAAAAAGAAAGAGAGAGAAAAGGCACAAGAGCTAAGAACAGAATCCAGATGAATAACTCTAAGCAGTCATAAAGGTTCATGTCGTCATCCACATCAGATAGCAAATAGCGCCCGGCTAGGTTGGAAACTGTTTCATGCCTGAGGCTTTTCACTGCTCTCAAGCAGATCATTTCAGGGGCAGATATTATAGAACCCATTTCCCTGTGAGAAGAGGGCCCTGAAGGCTTGTGATAGATGTTTCCTTGCAAAAACATATGACGAACACAGGGGACCATGTGAGCTCCTGAACAGAGCACTACTCTGAATAGCAGGGTCGGCTCTCCCCAAAAAAGCAGACATCACCACTGCTTGCTTCCTAGATCCTTCTTGGAGCCAGTTACAAAACTCAAACTTCTGTTTCCTAGGCTGGTCACTATTTATTTATTTATTTATACAGGTATTTATAGACCGCCTTTCTTTGGTTGTCAGATTTCTCCTCAGACTTTAATCCAAGGCGGTTTACATAGGCAGGCTGTTCTAAACCCCTGTAGGGATTTTTACAATTGAATAGTTCTCGTCTTTCATAGAACTTCCGGTTGGATTCCTTCCCGGTCTGGCCTCTCTCTGGCCCTTCGCCTCCCACGCTCCACTTGACGGCAGCTCCTGTGTGCCACCGCGGGTCAGCTCATCAGTAAATCAGCGTGTCATGAGTTCTCGGGTACTTCCGGTTGTTTCGAACTGGCAGCCTCAGATCTTCAGGCATACAAGGCGCAGCTCTACCAACTGAGTCAGACCTCCTGCCCCTTGCAACACTGCAACTTGCAAATGCATTTCCAGCCTGTCATCATAAACAAGTGTGGTCTATCCTCCCTCAACCACTAATAGTCTCAGTTGGTGCATGTAAGAAATATGTTCTACGAAGTATGCATTACCTTTTTCATTTCTACTATTTCTCTCATTTCCACCCTACACCCTCCAAAAGGAAGTTTACAACCAGTAAAACTTAATCTAAAACAAAATCAATACCAATCTTAAAAGTTTATTTTATTTTATTTATTTATTTAAAGAATTTCTTCCCTGTCTTTCTCTCACACATTGGTGGTACTCAAGGTGGCTTACAGCATAAAGACACGATACAAAATGAAAGATTAAAACAATACTAAAACATGAAAACATAACTATGAAGCAATTCCAATGGATCATGCAAAACTATTAAAATTACATTCGTTAAAAGTGCTAACTTATCACGTCAGCAGTTAAATGCCTTCTTGAAGTCTCGAGGCCCTGCTGAAAGGTCTCCAGAGAGGGAGCCGATCTTAATTCCAGGGGGAGAGAATGCCACAAAAGAGGCACCATCACAAGAATGTTCTATTTCTGACCACCATCCCCCTCACCTCTGCTGGTGGTGACACAGTCAGGAGGGCCTCTTCTGATGACCTGAGGGGCAGGTAGGATTGATAAAAACAGCTCAAATCCATTCAAACTTGAAAAGCCAGCCAAGAAAAAGTATAGTAAGCAGAATTGTACTGTATTCCCTATAGGGTCATTGAGAAAACATCTTCAACTAGGAAACTAGAACTGAGCTATCACTAATTAGTTAAAAAAAGTGAGCCACCTTTTTGCACACCATAACAGCTGTCCAAACACTGTATGAATTTCCTTGTGAGGCTACGTTTTCCAGGGACTGCTGACTGGGAGCGATTATTTATAGTCTTTTTTAAAAGAAATTTTGACTTGGAGATGGGATTAACATGCTTAGGGCTCATTCATCTCAGCCTACAGAGCCCCCCCCCCCCCCCCCCACCAAAACTGAATGTATAACATGAATAACATCTGCCGGTTATATTTCACAATACAAACTAGATCTCTCTCTCTCTCTCTCTCTCTCTCTCTCACACACACACACACACACACACACACACACACACACACACACAGATGACCAGGATAGAGCCCAGTTGTCAACAGGCAGAGCTAAGATTGTAAAAGTCCAGAAACTTGGGTATTGAGCAGAGAGAAATCAGGACTCTCCCTCCCAACTTTTTGAAGACTTTTTCTCATAGTAAATTGGTCATATTTTCTTTTTCAAAATGATAGAAAAATCCGCAATATTTCCTTTTTTAAAAACATTTTTTAAATACAGCAATTTAAAATAATTTTGTTACAGCCAGTCACACTGATGTAAAACTTCTTGATCCAGGTTTTAAAGGAGGTATAATGCTAGTTAATGATGCTACTATATTTGTTAGGACTGTTAAACCTCCCAGTACTAGGAAGCCTGTCTGCAGCACCCCAGTTCTAATACCACAGATCATTGCCAGCAAACAATATATACACACAAATACTCATTTGCAAGTCTTTCCCTTCATACCTACCTGTACATATAGTTTTCAAATTAGGATACCAGTTAATACATCCAATGGAGGGGGATCCAGCTCGGAAATCTCATCATTCAACAAACGTCTTCATCTCTAAGGTGCAACATGACTCACAGCCCAATCCCATGCATGTGTACTCAGAAGTCAGTTCCATTAGAGTTAATGGGGCTTACTCCCAGGAAAGTGTGGATAGGATTGGGCTGTTAATATGCAAGACTATTGGGCTGCAAACCTATATATGCTTTTTTGGGAGTAAGTCCCATTGAACCCAATGGAACTTACTCCTTGCACAGATTTGCACTGTAAATGATTTACACTTAAGCTGTGTACCCACAGTGGGGTCTGGAGAACAAGAGTAGTCAGTTCAGCCACGATACAGGCTCAGCTGAACACCGGTAGCCCTAACTGAGCACATGGCAGTTGTTCCCCACCCCTTAGTCGAGTACTGACAATGACTACACAAATTGATTAGTACAGGGTTCTCAAATTGGTGGGCAGTGACCCACCAGCCTGAGAAGACCTGACACTGGCCCCTTAAGGGGTGGGGAAGGTAGCAACACGCCCCCAGGATCATACTGCTGTCAGGGACAAGGAGGGGGCTTCCACTTACCTACGGTCAGTGGCAGCCTCCTCGGGATTCCAGAGAGCCTGGGGACCCCTCTGCAGGGCTCCCCAAGCTTCCAAACATCTTGAAAAAGTTAAAAAAAATTCCCAGCATTCCAACATTCCAGTACTCTCACTGCAGCATGCAACAGCAACTCCTCTTTTTCACCGAGGCTCATGTCAGAATATTAGTGACTTCCAATCACTCTCTTCCAGGCATCAAGTGGGCTGCTCCTGCTTAGCTTCAGACAGTCTTCATTCAGGTAACTCAAATTTCAGACCACACTTCATCCACTCATTATTTTACACACTTATTATCATTGGGGATGGGTTCTTAGGCTAAGTGGTCAAGCACCTGCTTTACAGGCAGAATGTTCCAGGTTCATCTCTACGGAAGGCTAGGAAAAACAGACGTCTAGAACCCTGGGGAGCTCGTACCACTTGGTATAGACCTTACTGACTGAGATGGACCAATGTCTTACTCTATACAAGGCACACATAGGGTCATCCTGCCCATGAGAACCTCCTCCTCATTCTCAGAAGCCCAGGTGGATGTGAATGAGACATTGATGGAGTCAACCAAAGCAAGTCTGAAGTGTTTAGTTTCAAGGCAGGAGAAGAATCGAAAGAACACTTCTTTCTGAAATCTGACATCTATACCAGATAAATACTGTACTCTTAAAACATCTGACACCAAGCATATATATATATGCAGGGAGTAGGTGCCTTGCTAGGCCATATATGGATCAGCCCTGGATGTGTACTAAATATTCTTCAAGTGCTGCCTGTCAGAGAGACACTAGCATTTTTGGTGATGTGGACCATTTGCCCCACCTCCAATGCATGCGCCATGTGGCCATTCCATCAGATTTTGGGCATTCCAGAGGACTATGCTATGGGCTCCTGCCCTCCCCACTCCTTTCAAGCACAGGTTCCCTCCCATTTTCTGGTCTGCACTTGGGCAAACAGCGATTTCAAACCAGGATGGCATCGGAGGTCAGGCATGAGCCCATGCGCATCCTGACCATGTCAACCCATGAATCCACCATACTGGTGGCAGTGGCAGTACTCAATCAACCCACTAGAGCAGGGGTCGCCACACTTTTTGGCTAGAGGGCCACATCAAATATCTGGCATGCATGGAGGGCTGGAAAAAAAATTTAAATGTAAAAAATAAATAGAGATGGAACTTAGATGAGTGAATAAATGAACTGATGAGCTCATTCATTCAACCTCTCTGGCCCTCAGAACACCCTCCAGACACAATCAGAGCACGGTTTTGGTCATGTTCAGTTGAGCGGGCCAGAGGCTTTCAGGGGACAAGAGGTTGGCTGCGGGCCGGAAAGAGGCTGGCTGCGGGCCGCATCTGAAGACCCCTGCACTAGAGGACAGGCAGAGAGAATCGGGGGGGGCAGTACCAGCCTTGCCCCCCAGGCATCCTGGAGCCTAGACCACCATCATGGATTCAAATCATGAAGGAACGCCTGCTAAGTAGGAGTTGGCCAATTCCTGCAGCCAACCACACACCTGCAGTCAAACCCACCCACCAGTGTACTGACTTACCCAGGAAGTGAACCAGAAGTAGGGCTAGAACAAGGGGGGGGCTAGTAAATAAACCCCCCCGTCTAGAATTTTTTGGAAAAAATTACATTTTTAATTTTTGCTGTGACAGCCTCCATTTAGAGTTGGTTTTAAGAACAGGAACACCTAAGAACATAAGAAGAGCCCCGCTGGGTCAAGCCGAAGGTCCATCTAGTCCAACTTCCTGTATCTCACAGTGACCCACCAAATGCTTCAAGACAACAAGACACAACCTGTAGCAAAAACAAAACAAAACACGGCAACCGATGCACTACCTGACATGCAGGACAACTCCATCCACTTGATCTGCACATCTGCGTTCACTCAAGATTTGCTCTCACAGCACAGTATGGATTTTGCATGGCCACAATGCCTTTTGCCTTACAGTTTTTCATTTGTCAAGTTCATCAGTTTTCAAAACTCTTTCAAGTTTCTTTTTTGCTGCTTTCTGTTGAATGCTTCTGTTCCCTGACTTACTGTGTCTGTTTAAGTCCCACCACCCACCCGGGTTGTTTTCTACTTATAATATAAAGTGATGTACACGCAGAGGGGGAAAGAGGCTTGAACCCAACCAGTCTGGTCATCTTCAGAGAAACACAGTTCTTGAGTGCATTTTAAAGGGGCACAATCCGTGCTTAAAAGAAAGCTGCATTTGGCCCCCCCTTCCTCCCCCCCCCACACTTGTGCGTCTGGAATAACAATGCCAGAATGTTTATTCAAAAGAACTGTTGTGATGGCAACGCCTGCATCACTTTCTGCATCTTCCTTTAAAACCCATCAGAAACAGCATCAGAATGTGCTCAAGAAAGAACAATTACCTTTTATTGCTCAAAACAGAGGAAGGTTTTTTGTTCCTCCTTTACTTCCCGGACACAAAACTGTGCAGAAAGCAATCATAAAAGATTCCTTCGTGAAGCACCCAGAAGCCTATTAGTGACAAAGGCTCCCTCCCCTCCCCGCCCATGAATAATTACAGCTCTTCAAGAAGAAATCAGCTCTGAGAAGGGCCCTTTGCAAGCTTTAGACAGTAAAACAAACATTTGATTATACAAGGATTTCCTTTTCATGTACCTGTCCTGGAGGCGGAAAGAAAAAAGGCCAAGTGAACCTTCAGAGTGCCAGGAGAGAGAATATCCAGAGAAACATCTGCTGCAATTACAGTTTTTAAAACCCAACATGTTTAAATCAAGCACTTGTACCAAAGCCATTACACACCATAGGATCTGAAAGAACTCTAATGGCCCAAACCTACTGGAGCTGGCCGACAGCGGAACGTGTGTTCTGCCAGTAGTGACTGCCTTACAGCAGTCCTGAAATACACTCCAACAGTGTGCACAGTGGCAGGCTGCAGGACCACCACCGGGCAGGGCAGAGTCTTCCCACACACATCAACAGATCCAGGAGGACCTGGCAAAGCAAGTAATATGTGGGGAATGTGGGACACGGTGGGGGGAGCAGAATGGGGGCGGAGAGGGCAGTGATGGGGCAGCGATGGGGGCAGGGGAGGGCAGATTGGGTCTGGGAGGGGGGCAGGTTCAGCAGTGGTGGCCGCCAAATCCTAGACCCTTTCTCAGAACCAACAGACCTGCACCAGCAAATTAGCTAGCGCAGGTCTGAGTACACCCTTCCACGCTGCAGAGGCTTACCCCTGGGCAAGGAAACCAATGTTTGCTCTTGTGCTTGACAGCCCTGTCCTAGACTTTGTAATGGGAACACCAGGTGAGGCAGCGAGATCTCAGCTTTTGTCTTTAAACAACATGCAGCCCTTTCTCCTTTCCCCGCTCTTCTGCGTGGAGGTGAGGGGTTCTTTAGGCCCATAGAAGTCTCCAGTTATTTAATGCATTTGTTTCTCCTGGCATACCAGCTGCTCTTTCATGGCATCCTGATGTGCTTTGGTAAACAATTACCTTACACATTCTGAGTGTGGTCCCCCACAGAGATTCTGTGTTTCCCAAACTTCTGAAGAGAACTTTGGGAACCACTGTTCTAGACATTATGGGCGATCTCAGATGTGGCACCCTGATCAGTTCTGATAAAATGTCATTTTTTAATGGCTGCCAAAATCATTGTACTTGTTTCTATGCTTGCATCATTGAAGGAATTATTCTTGCACATTATCTGATGCACTAGAATGCAAAAGCGTGGATTCAAAGGATCTTGAACGTGAGGTTCCACAATCCCAGTAAAGTCATGCATTGACTTTGAACTCTAATTTGATGCTAACCCATATCCATAAATATTTATACAGAATTTTACCAGGAATTGTGCTCCAGTTACATTACCAGTTACAACAGTCATCCCGCCAAAGAAGAAAACAGTGCTTATTTTAGGCCTTCTCTGTTTACTGATTTGGAAGAACACCCCTTTCTGTGTTAATTTGTTCTGCCAAGAGAAAGAAGATTAGAGGACCAAAATGTTGGGTGCCAGAGAGGAGCAACATTGGAATGGCACAGAACCTTCCTCCCAGAAGGAACATTCCCGCCCCCTTCAAAAGCAAACGCCTGAAATCCTTCAGAGGATTTGTTTTCATAACCTTGCCTGACAGCGCAAGATCATCTGCAAGATGATCAGTGCAAGATCATAAGACATACAAGATCTTATGCACATCTTCCCAGAAATAAGGCCTGCGCTGAGTTCAACGGAACTTCCTCCAAGGTACCCGGGTGTATCAGATGACAGCA
The DNA here is from genome assembly GCF_035046505.1 of Tiliqua scincoides. Lineage (NCBI taxonomy): Eukaryota > Metazoa > Chordata > Lepidosauria > Squamata > Scincidae > Tiliqua > Tiliqua scincoides. The sequence continues at coordinate 2,039,420 of NC_089827.1, forward strand.
GAAATAAAGCAAGGGCTAAACAAGAAGTGGCGGCCGGTGGCATAGCTGGAGGGGGCAGAGCACTCAGCCTGGCAGGGAGGTGGGCGAGCGGCCCCTCCCTTCGGAGCCATTCCCAGCGGGGGGGGGGGAGTCCCAAAACGGAGCCGTTCAGCTTCTCCTCAGCTGAGCTCTGATACCAGAAGTCTGGTTGGCTCAGAGAAACATGCACCAAAAGAGGGACTGCAAGGAGGTGAGCAGTGGGGAAGGGCCCTGCACTCCTTCCTCAAGCCAGGGGCGTTCCTGGTAATTTGCTGCCCCAGGGTAGGCCCTTCAGATGCCAGCATTCGCATCCAGGCAGTGATCTGTGGCTGGAGGGGTGGGCTTCCTGGGCCTCAGAAATCCCCCCAGAAGACCTTAGAAATGAACCTCCAGGTGGCAAAGGGGGCAGGGGGAGGGTGGAACAGTTTCGGGAAGGAGGCAGGTTTGGCAGCAGCAATGGACACTGAATCCTAGTCCCCTTCCCAGACCCAGTCCCATGATGCAGGTCAATTCACGAATGCAGGTCTGAGTAGACCCTGCTGCACTGGGGAGGCTTACTTCTGAGGAGACCTCTGAAAGTGCCCTCCCATCCACAGGGTGCTGTGGCAGTCATTTGACATCACTGCATCAGTGGGGGTGGGGAAGAATAGGACTGGGCTGCAAGTTAAGCATGTATGCAGGTAGACTTTTCAATCCCCACAGCTACCATGTACTGCATTCTTTCATCCATTTTCAAAATGTGCATGCTGTCCTTCAAGGCCATTCACACTGAATTTGTTTAAAGCAAAGTGAACCGTACATAATATTCAAAAGAGACACTAAGATCAATGGAATAAAAACAGCAAATAACACAAGCTGACAAGTCAGCCTCTTGCTCCCTTACCCACCCACCCACCCACCTCTGAAACAGAAAGGCTCTGACCATTTTCCTCAAAGTTATGAGAATGAACCTAGTAAGCCCAACTTCGGAAGAAATTCGAAGGCATGGGCACCACCACTGAAAAGGTCCTGGCTTTTGCATATGCTGCATTCCCTGCCTAGGGCACTCAAAGCTGAGCCTTGTTGGATGGCCTGTCTCACTGGGGAAAAAGTGGAGGAGAAGGATGCCTTGTGATCCTTGACATGATATTTCATGTCACCAGCACAAAATTCCCTATCCAGTTCTGACCACGTCCCACACGTTTAACACCTACATCCTACCAATGAGGAAGTTAGATGCCAAATTCAAGACTAGTTAATACAAGTTGCAATCGGAATAGGAATAAGAAGACCGGCTGGGGCCCACCAGATCAACTGGGGTATGGGGACTGGTAGTTTCCTAAGGACCACACTCACCTCCCTCACCCTCTTCTACAAGGCAACAAGGCAAACTAATTCACAGTGCACTTCATGTTACAAAGGCAGACTTTCCAACCTCCCACCCAAACGTATCAGTAGGATTTACATCTATATTAAAACTTCCTGGTAGCCAAGAACTTTCTTTGTGAAATTTTTGCATTTACTTCATTAGCTTTTCAGATGAAAGAATCATACTGTGTCCTGTGTCAAGTGAAACATTTTAATGGTCTATAAATTGAGTTTTACTCAATGACTGAGTAAGAACAATTGAGTTTTACTCAATTTATATAAGATTAACATGGCAGCAAGGTGTCGTGTATAACTGCTGTTTCCAACTGTGGATAAAGCAAATCCAGCAGCCAATACTGCTGGTTTTCATACACAAGTACTTGACTAGTTAACAACAGTGACTGAATTAGCATATTTACGTGGAATGGGCACTTTGCAACCCACCAATATTATGGTGACTGCTGTGGTCATGGGCTACAAGGCCTCTTTTTTTGTTTCTGAACCACACCTGTCCCTTGACTACAAGAGAGAAAGAGGCCGTAATCTCATCAGAGCACTAACCACTATGGGGGTTGGCAACCTTCAGTCTCGAAAGACTATGGTATCACGCTCTGAATGGTGGTTCTGGAACAGCGTCTAGTGTGGCTGAAAAGGCAATCCCTTCCACACTGGGAGCAAGTGCAGTCTGTCCCTGGTCTGTCTCCCTGGCTATGGGCCTTCCTTCTTTGCCTCTTTGCCTCAGTCTGTTGGCCAAGTGTCTCTTCAAACTGGGAAAGGCCATGCTGCACAGCCTGCCTCCAAGCGGGCCGCTCAGAGGCCAGGGTTTCCCACCTGTTGAGGTCCACTCCTAAGGCCTTCAGATCCCTCTTGCAGATGTCCTTGTATCGCAGCTGTGGTCTACCTGTAGAGCACTTTCCTTGCATGAGTTCTCCATAGAGGAGATCCTTTGGGATCTGGCCATCATCCATTCTCACAACATGACCGAGCCAACGCAGGCGTCTCTGTTTCAGCAGTGCATACATGCTAGGGATTCCAGCTCGTTCCAGGACTGTGTTGTTTGAACTTTGTCCTGCCAGGTGATGCCGAGGATGCATCGGAGGCAGCGCATGAGGAAAGCGTTCAGTTTCCTCTCCTGTTGTGAGCAAAGAGTCCATGACTCGCTGCTGTGCAGAAGTGTACTCAGGATGCAAGAACTGTAGACCTTGATCTTGGTATGTTCCGTCAGCTTCTTGTTGGACCAGACTCTCTTCGTGAATCTGGAAACGTGGTAGCTGCTTTACCGATGCGCTTGTTTAGCTCGATATCAAGAGAAAGAGTGTCGGAGATCGCTGAGCCAAGGTACACAAAGTCATGGACAACCTCCAGTTCATGCGCAGAGATTGTAATGCAGGGAGGTGAGTCCACATCCTGAACCATGACCTGTGTTTTCTTAAGGCTGACTGTCAGTCCAAAATCTTGGCAGGCCTTGCTAAAACATCCATGAGCTGCTGGAGATCTTTGGCAGAGTGGGTAGTGACAGCTGCATTGTTGGCAAAGAGGAAGTCACGCAGACATTTCAGCTGGACTTTGGACTTTGCTTTCAGTCTGGAGAGGTTGAAGAGCTTTCCGTCTGATCTGGTCCAGAGATAGATGCCTTCTGTTGCAGTTCCAAAAACATGTTTCAGCAGGACAGCGAAGAAAATCCCAAACAAGGTTCTTCAACACGAAGCCCCAACATAGAGTCTCTTGGAGACACCCAAGATCAAAGCACTGGCACCAGCTTGACCTGATCCTCATCAGACGCTCCAGCCTTCCCAGCATCAAAATCACACACAGCTATCAGGGTGCTGCCTGCGACACTGACCACTCCCTGGTGTGCAGCAGAGTGAAAGTGCAAACAAAGCGACTGTATCACACAAAAAAGGAAGGAAGACCTCGCATTGATACCAGCAAGACCCAGGATCAGAGAAAAGTGGAGGAATTTGCACGAGCGCTTGAGGAATCTCTTCCAGGCCCGGTCGATGCAAACGCATCCAACAGATGGGAACATTTCAGGAATGCCATTTACAACACCGCCTTGTCCATATTTGGCAAGAAGACCAACAAGACGGCAGACTGGTTTGAAGCCCACTCTGAGGAGTTGACACCAGTCATTGAGGAAAAGAGGAGAGCTCAAGCAGCATACAAGGCCTGTCCCAGTGAGCGCAACCTGCAGGTCCTCCGAGCTGCTCGCAGCAAAGTCCAGCAGGCTGCCAGGAGATGTGCTAACAACTACTGGCTCCAGCTCTGTTCCCAGATACTAACCACTAGGGGTCTCTTGTATGCCACAAAGCTGCACAAGAGATGGTCATTTCAGGGGCCACTTACGTTTGCTGAGGAATTGTGGCTTGTTTCTGATACTGGTCTTTTCTGTAGTGGCACCAAGGCTTGGAACTGGTCTCTTGTGGGCGTTTTGCCTAGCTGTTCTTAGGGCAATGAAGATGCCCCCAGTAGCCATTTCAACACTGGCTTCTGGCTACTTAGCAACTTGCTGTTGGCTACTGCTGTATTTATATGTCAATCAATTTATTCATGTTTTAGGTTGGTGTCCATTTTATAGGTATTGCGATAATGCACTTTTGGTTAGGGTTAGGTCAATATATATATATATATATATATATATATATATATATATATATATATATATATATATATATATATATTGGGGGATCTATTGATATAAATAACATGAAGGAAAACTGCATCCTCTGGCAAAACATTTGAGGAATTCAGAGGGATGCTAAATGAGTTTTGATAAGTCTAGAAAAATTTCCCAGGGAGGATGCAACATCCAAAATCACTAAAAACACCCAAGAGTACAATAAGGGCTTTATGTAAAATGACATCTTTTGTTTATATGGCAGGATAATCTTAATTTTTTTTTTTTTTATGAGCCCACTGCAACAGTGATCCATTGTACTTTTTGTGATGGATTAGAACTGGCTTAGTGGGAAACATTTGCTTTATGGCTACATAAATCTTTTCCATTAAAATCAGAGTTATTTATGCCTAGGACTACCTGTGCTTTCACCAGACCTGGTGGGCCAGCAAAGAGCCCTGCCAAGACCACAGACCAACTCAGACCTCCAGGGGCTTCCCGTCAGCCATAAGGAGTGGTTTAAGAATGCAGGTTTTTGAAGTTGGGTTAGGCGTCCCAAAGGACTTCACAGCTTATTTTAAAAGAGAGAATGTGCAAGAAAAAGAAGGGGGGGGGGAGAGAAAATTTCTGATACTTTTACTATATATTAACACCAATGTGAAAGGAGGAAACACTTTGACTGATGCTGCAATACACATTGACCTGGGAGTTCGGTCCCATTGAACTCAATGATTAGACACGTATAGGATTGTGCCATAAGAGGACAAAACTGTACATTTTGAATGCCTGCTTCTGAAACGTTTGCTCACACTTCTCCTAACCTGGGCCGTGAGTCTATAAAAAGCAGTATCCTGATTTCAACATGAACAGCGTATTGTGCTTGCCCTGGAACACAATAGGAGACATTGAAAAAGCCACATTTATAAAATTCTGAGCAAATATTTGTGCTAATGAAGGTAAAGGAGTTGGCAGTCCTGGAAACTGTATGCCTCTGTTTATCCAGGCTAATTTCAATGTGGGCAGCTGGAGTGGAGGCTTCCCTCCATCAGCCTGCCAATACTTTCAACCCCAACCTAAACGGATCCTCTATAGGAGCAAGGAATAATTCTTCCTTTATGCTCACTGGGTCCTGGACTTTTTTCAAACCACGGTGGCCAATTCCACAGATTTCACACATGGTGGTTTTATACCCTGGCCTGCGGTCAACGGGTATCTGATCTGAGACCACCTCCGTCATTCCACCAGCGTTCACATTGTAGTTGAACGAGACAAAAAGGACAGGTCATTATTCACTGGGGTCTCGTGATGCTTTTTCTGAATGGAAAAGGTAATAATGTCAAGTAAAGCAAATTACACCAGGCAGACACATCCAACTAAGCATTAACATTGCTACATCGACAAAAAGAGACAGGAAGACAGAATGCTTCCCCTAAATCTGACTCAAGGCTGAGAACTTGAATCACTTTAAGTCCTGTTGAAAATAATGGTCGAAGGGCCCAATCCTATCCAACTTTCCAGTGCAGAGGCAGCCTTTGAGGAGGCCTCCGTGACTGCCCTACCACCACCACAGGATACAGCACACATTCCGTTGACACGGCTGCATCAGCACAGGAAAGTTGGATAGGACTAAGCCTTCATTTCTTCCACTGTACCCATTAAAACTACAATAAACATTCATTATTATGTTCACTTGTAAGAACAACTAGGCTTTTTGAATAGTATCTATAATTACTCCTCATATCAGGGTGTCAAACATACGGCCCGCAGGCTGGATGAGACCCACGAAGCTCTTTACCCGGCCCTTGGGCTTTCCCAGCACCTCCATCAACCACTCTCAGCTGCTGAGATGTCACTGCTCAAAGGGAAATCACCTTGAAAACTGGGATCTCCCTATCTTGGAAACATGATCAGGATTTGCATATTTTCTCTTCTGTCGTTTGCAGCTAATGAGTTACTCAGTGAGAACACAGTGCTTATTTCTGGTCATAACCTGCTCAATGACATCACTTCCTGCTTTATGACATCACTTCCAGCTCTCATCAGGTACCATGAATGCTATTCAGCCCACTGTATGAAGTTAATTTGACACCCTTTTATATGAACAGATTCATCTTACTGTACAAATCAACATTCTTTTAACCTTTCAAGATGCAATCTGAAAGCTACACTTTCTGCTCAAATCAATGGAAACCAATCAGCCATTATTCTGAAAACTAAAGATAATAATCATTATTTTTATTATTGTTATTAAGACAACAATTTTTCGTATTGTCCCTCCTGTTGCACAGCTACCCCAGATGCCAGTCCAGGCCCTTGAATGCTGTGCTAACAACTGGGACAGCCTGACTACCAAACTGCCAACCAGGGAATAACAAGCTAGAGAGGGTATTGAAAAGTGTGATGCAAATCTTGCTCTAACCTTGTTGTCATTTTTTTAACTGTGCCTCATCATGCTAAGCCATTTTTAGAGGCAGCAAAAAGGGAAAGGTGTGAGAAAGATAAAGACTTCTAAACACACAGAGCACAATCCTTCACAGCGCATGTGCAGTGTCTATGCAGAGAGGGAGAACCACAGAGCATAACAAAATCCAGTTTCCCTCTTCTAGGCCCAAAGAGCACACCTGGCTGCTCCACAGACTGCCCTGATGCTCTGCCTGAGTGCTGGATCAGGGCACAGGCCCATCTAGTCCAGCTTCCTGTATCCCCCAGTTGCCCATCAAATGCTTCACACAAGGCAACAAAATACCTGCATCCTCTTGCCACTCCCTTGCACCTGGCATTAAAACCAGGAGGTTGCACATATTCATTATGGCCTGTAACCTGTGATGGTTCACATATGGATTCATCCATAAATCTGTCCAATCCTGTTCTGAAGGCACCTAGGCCTTCAGGTGCCACACCCACATCCTGCGGCAAGGAGTTCCACAGACTTGATGTCACACTAGGTAAAGAAATATTTTCTTTTGTCTGTTCTCCCTTGATTCTGGTGTTGTGTGAGAGGGAAAAGAACACCCCCTCTATCCATCACTGGCATTATTCTATACACCTTTTTAAAATCAAAACTGCTCAGGGAACCGTCCCACAACTAAGACAGAGGACCTCTACTACAGGAAGCCAACGGGACTGACATTTTTAGCCATTTAATTTGCGGCAAAAGCAATTGTGCACTACAGCGTAAATGCAGAAGGATAGCCTAATGAGGTAAGTTATACCAAATGTCTATTAACGCAGGAAAAAATGCCTTAAGCATGTTTCATTGCCAGGAGGCTAACCATGGAAAGAAAGAGTGAAAGAAGAAAGTACCACAACACACACAGCCTGGACTTGCGCTAACGAGGCAGAAATAGCAGCTACACCTTAAGGAAGAGAAGGTGAAAATGATGACTTTCCTGGCCATTGGAAAGATATTTGCTAAAAATAATAATTAAAAAAGAGTCACTTCCCTCACAAAGAAGCAGCGGTCTGTAAAATATTAACTAGTGTATTTGAAGGAAAGGAGATGTGTTTTATTGTGTTGAAGGAAAGGAGATGTGTTGAGTCCCTTCGGGGAGAAAGGCGGGGTAAAAATAAAGTTGTTATTATTATTATTATTATTTTATGGTGTATTACTAGTTATGTTCATTTATTTTGAGACATATTTAAAGTTGTTGCAGGTCACTGAATTGTGTTTCTTTCTCACCTTTTGCAAAAAATGGCAGGTCCATCATTGTCAAGACCTAATATTTTTCTGGGTGGGTATTCATTTGCTTTCACCAAAAAATGGGTAATTTACTGCAGATCTAATCGGCTAAGGAGCCAGCAAGCTGTATTTGAGGCATGCAGAGAGCAAAATAGGCTCATTCTTCCGGGAAGGAAAGAAAAGTGAAGACAACTAAAATATTTCCTAAAGCCAGTTCCTGAAATTCCTCACACTTCAGGCATGACTAAGAAATGTCAACTAAGTTAGGCTAATTAGATAACAGCAATCCTCAGTGATTTTGGGTGACAATCGAAAACAATGCAGTCTGGGACAAAGTGGAGAGGGGCAATGCCGCTGAGAGCTGGCACTGGGCTTGCTGAAATTTGCCTGATTGGACACCATCTTTCGCACATTTTCCTAAAAACCAGATACGGCCTATGTGACAGGCCTTCTATCATCTCCACCACCCTCTGACATCCTAACTTTGAGAAGTGCTACCGTGTCTCTTTCCTTCCACCTTAACAAAATCCTTCTTATTTGCTTTTTCTTTTTCCATTAACGCACAGGCATCAAAGGAGTGGCTGTCACTAGTGAAGATTTTGAAACAGAGACCAGGTGAAAGAAATTTGCCTGGTCTTTTTAATTTTTTTTTCTTCTCATTTCTCTCTCTTTTTTCCCCTCTTCTGTGCTCCAGACTTATACTTGTATCCCATACTGTTAATTTCATCTTCAAGGAATGCCAAAACACATGTAGACTTGATCCAAGGTATTGTATTCTAGACACCTACTAAACTAGTGATTTACAGCCCAATCCTATGCATGTCTACTCAGAAGTCAGTCCCATTTGAGTCAATGGGGCTTACTCCCAGGAAAGAGTGGATAGGATTGGGCTGGTAGCTTGGGGTAGATTGGGGGGCCTGGAAATACAGAAAGTACAACATAAGAACCACCAGTCTGGTCCAGGTAGCCCAGCATTCCATTTCCAACAGCGGACAGCCCAGCCAGATGCCACTAGAGAGCAGCTAAGTAGGACATGATGGTTGGTCCCCATGATCTGGTATTTCAAGGTGTACTGTACTGATCCCAATGGATTCATATACCTAACATGGTTAAACAGTAGCGAGCTATTCTTTTAACCTGTTATGTTTTAAAGACATAAATGTCTTCAGCTCAGGCACCATTGCCACAGTAAAGGCTATGTTTATTTTTTAAAACACAAATTTTAGCCCCTCAGTCTCCAGTCCCCACAACAAAACCATTGCTTAGGAAGATTTAGCAGCATGACCACAAAATAGCACCAGCATGCCCAGTCAGCCCTGAGATGAAATATTCATCACCCAAGTGTTAAGCTATAAGCCTTTCCAAAGTGTCAAGTCAACAGGCTTCTTTAAATCAAGACTCCCTGTGTTCCCGTTTCTATGTTTAAACCTCTTATGAAGTCAGATGAGTGCCTTCCTTAGCACATTCACCTTTATCTCATTCAACAAAACTCAGCGCTGCAAAACACAAAACAATATATGGAGAAGGAAAACAAAACACACTTATCAAAATTAAAAATTGAAAATTATTGTAAGCCTGCTTGTCAAGACAACTGAAGATAATCTCCCAGATCCGAACTTTGTACTAAATATGACAAATTTAAAGTCATTTGACTTTTAAAACACACTCTCCACAAGATGATCTGAAGAAACAGAACACATTCTACTACTGAAGTGAAGCAGATCTGACCCTTTAATTTGCCTGGATGGAAGACTATCTGGGAACCACATGTAATCCACCCGGTCCCATGGAAGAAGTGGAATGGTACAAGTGTAACAAATAAATAGGCCTTTATTGCAGTTATAAATATTGGCTGTGTGAGAGTTTTCATTTCTCTGATTAAAAAATAAATTAAACAAGCACTTTCCTTCTTGGGAGGGAGAATATCTGACACTAATTACTTCCTTGTTGAAAACATTACTTTAATTCATATTTAAAGGCTCCAATTAAAAAATGGAAAGCACTACAAGTGTGAATCTGTGTTCAGAAATGTCAGTTCTTGACATGTAAAAATTATAAGTAAGGGGTGTGTGTGTGTTTGTGTGTGTGTGTTTTAAAAGAAAAACAACCTTGAAAAACTTTTAAAAGTATTGACTCTCAAAAACTCCCTGACACTTCCCACACAGCTGTAAGCATGGTATGTACTCGGACAGGGTAGATGAAACCATAATTTTATTTAAGGGCGGCTTCTCAAATATCTATAGTTTGTTCCCCAAAACAGTTTGCCCAGGAGCTTCCCAATGATGACATATGAAGAAGCCCAGTTTCTAAATATTAAGGTTATAAAAAGGTAGTCTATTGTCACAGGACTGAGCTATAAACCAGAAAGATCCTGGCTTGAATCTCACATACAGCCCAATTCTGTACCCACCAACACGCCAGCAGCACAGAGGGACAATCTCCGAATCCAAAGCCAAAGTGGACCAAGCAGAGGGTGGGGGCATGCACAGGTTCAGTGAGTGACCACCAGTGGGTCAGCCCTCCCTTGATGCCCCCACAGCAACAACCAGCATTGCCAACCACAGGGAAATGTCCAAAAACACAACACACACTCAACATAAGGATGCCACAGCACCCCCTACAGGAGCTAGAGTTGCATAAGCAACAAAGGGTCAAATGCGGGGAACTTCTCAGAATCGAAGCACCCAGGAGTCAAAACTCCTTACGAACACACATCCAAGGAATACCTTTTTGACTGCGGCAGAAGATTTATTGTGGAACACTGGACATTTGTTCTGGCATGGGAAAGGTGGGATAAACATTTTATAACTAACTAACTAGTACTAACTAACTAACTAACTAACTAACTAACTAACTAACTAACTAACTAAATAAATAAATAAATAAATAAATAAATAAATAAATAAATAAGAAAGGTCCCTTGGATGAGGGCAACCATGTGAAATAAGCATCCACATCTATCAGTGGCAAGGGTTCCCCCACTGGAAAGAATTATTTTGCAAGGGGAGGAACTGGGAAAAGTCACAAGAGGACTTGCACCAGCTCTTTCATAAGGCCTGGTCTTGGTAACCCACTGCAGAGAGACACAAGATGCAAGACAGCCAAGGGGCTTGCCTCACCAAGGAAGACACTTGCCTTTTGCATGACTGGCCGGAAACATCCATGGAAGGGACCGAAGACTAGGGGGGGGCAGATCTGTCCACAAGGTTGCTCTCCAACACATCAGGCACAGCAGGAGACAGGCAAAGAGCACCTCATGGAACACTCTTTCAGCATTTAACACTTTGCATCACTGCAAACAGGCACACCTCCCTGGGAGGCTATGGCAGATGAGCCTATCAGAGGGAGCATTGCATGGGTCAGTTCCTGGGCTTCCATGGGACACACAGCACCTCTTGCAGCAACCTGCTCATCTAGCCACACCCACAAAACCCCCTGGCTCTCTGCCCCACTGCAGGCACTTGCCAGGATGGCTGTCATGTTTGTCGTCAAGTCCTCACTATCTCCTTTTGCTTCGTGCGTGCAGAGTGCATCCCAGCACAAACAACCTGATTGGTTATTGAGCTCTTTTCAGGAAACTCTGGTGTGCCTTAACTTTTGCCTGACTCATCTTGCACTACTGAATGACACAGATGTACCATGAGTTTGGATCCCCACATCCAACAGCTTCCCTCTGTCACAAGACACACTGGCTTCCAAAACATTTTGCTGCATCCAAATTCTTTAGCCAGTCTATTTTTTTTTTCTTCTCAAAAAGTAAACTCTCAAAGAAGCCATCTCTTCGACAGAGGAATCGCACAGAATTCTCACTTCTTCCTGGCAAGCTATTATACAGGTGAATACTGAATATACAGAAATATGACTGAGGATGCAACCCTAACTGACTTTCCAGCACTGAGGTAAGGGCAATGTAGGTTTGAGTTAAAGGAACAAACATTCCCTCACCTTGAGGAGGCCTCCTTGACTGCCCCCCAACTGCAGGACAAAGCACACAGCCTCCTGCTCCCCACCCGTCCCCAGCACTGCCCTCCCCTGCCCTCCCCCCACCCTGGAACACCTCCCTCCCGCCTCCTCCCTGCCCGCCCTAGATCCCTACGTTGGCCGAGTTTGACCGATACAACCCTCCCTTCCTAAGTTGGTATGGAGGCCAGACGCAGGCCTCCGTGGGCCAGCACAAATCCCTGCACCAGCCCAGCCAACTCTCAAGGAAGTGCAAACGTGCTTTATGGCATGTTTGCAACCCTCCTGGGCTGGTGCAGTCAGGATCGAGCCCTTAATCTCATCTACAGAAGACAACATGATTGATTTCACTACAAGTTCTTTGATTAAGCTATTTATTTAGAGACAGAGAAAAAAAGTGAGTGATATGTATGGAGTGAATTTTGATTCTGGAATTAAATCTGCATGTCTTCCTTCTCTTTTACATCACAGTCAGTTAAGGGGTGCAATTAAGACCCCATCACTCAGCAATCGTTGCAGTTCCCTCTGTTTTTTCCACCCCCAACCGGCCAGGAGGTGGCAGACTTTTTCTTTCAGAACCTCTGTCACCGATGCTATTATCTGCTAGAGATAATAAGTACACGCTATCAGTACACTACACTGCACAGACCATTTTCTTAAGCTTGCTTACATTCTGTTGGAACAACAGGACCAGCTTAATCACTACTTAAGCACAATTACCTTGGCTAGAATGTGCAAAACTGTATGGAGTGAATTGCACTTCCAACCTGAGGTCTCAAACTAGGTTTATATGCTGAAATTACCCCAAGCACCGCTATTCTGACACAATGTTGAGTCAGGTTTATGAAGACACAAACCAGGGTTCAAAGTTAAGTCTGAAACTGGAACATAATCCTAATCTGAATGACTGTCAAATACCTGCTACAAAAGTCTTGTTTAAAACAGTATTGTGTAAATCTGCTGTTCAGCTCAGTATATGGATTTTCTTTTTCGATTGATCTGCTTGACTACTTTGTACATGAACGCTGTATCTGCAGAAACCTTGTTTCATCACCTAAACAGAATGCAGCCAATGCGTGCTCAAAACAATTCCACTGCTCTTTAGAATGTATGCCTAGCGCTCCTCGCGTGATCTACACTTGTGTCATGAACACATACGGAAGAAGCAAAATCACAGTGGCAAGCCCCACCCACAACCACTGTGCATTTAGTAGTTTGACTGTATGGTTCCAATTAAAATGCTCCCCCCTCCCCAAGCTATTTGCCCAGTGAAAGAAAATTTTTCGCTATCTTTCTGGTAAATCTAGTTTGGCCCATCATCAGCAATAGCCTTGACCGTAGCACGAACTTGCTCACCAGCTTCTTCTGGCAGTACAAGCAACTGTCTGTATCAGGTGTGCAAGTAAAGCATGCTTTCTTCGATGCACATCCACTGCTGTGGTTAATTCTATTTTGCCTATATATATATATATATATATATATATATATATATATATATATATATATATATATATGGCTGCTGGCGATGCCATTCAGCCTTAGCAAAGAGCTTTGGTGTAGTGATGGGACAAGTTCTGCATCTCAGATTCACACTGAGATAAAGAGTCTATGAGCAGGCAACTATTTCCATCTAAGTCAAAGGGAACCCTGTCCCATTTAGGATAGGATTAGAAGCAGGAAACCCGCCAGAGAAGCGGTTGGCCCTCTGGATGGTGAGGGAGGGAAAGGGGAGATAAAAGGAGACTTAGAGATGGCAGAGAAATTAAATGAGTTCTTTGCATCTGTCTTCACGGCAGAAGACCTCGGGCAGATACCGCTGCCCGAACAGCCCCTCCTGACCAAGGAGTTAAGTCAGATAGAGGTTAAAAGAGAAGATGTTTCAGACCTCATTGATAAATTAAAGATCAATAAGTCACCGGGCCCTGATGGCATCCACCCAAGAGTTACTAAGGAATTGAAGAATGAAGTTGCAGACCTCTTGACTAAGGTATGCAACTTGTCCCTCAAAATGGCCACGGTGCCAGAAGATTGGAGGATAGCAAATGTCATGCCTATTTTTAAAAAGGGAAAGAGGGGGGACCCAGGAAACTATAGGCCGGTCAGCCTAACATCCATACCGGGTAAGATGGTGGAATGCCTCATCAAAAATAGGATCTCAAAACACATAGATGAACAGGCCTTGCTGAGGGAGAGTCAGCATGGCTTCTGTAAGGTTAAGTCTTGCCTCACAAACCTTACAGAATTCTTTGAAAAGGTCAACAGGCATGTGGATGCGGGAGAACCCGTGGACATTATATATCTGGACTTTCAGAAGGCGTTTGACACGGTCCCTCACCAAAGGCTACTGAAAAAAACTACACAGTCAGGGAATTAGAGGACAGGTCCTCTCCTGGATTGAGAACTGGTTGGAGGCCAGGAAGCAGAGAGTGGGTGTCAATGGGCAATTTTCACAATGGAGAGAGGTGAGAAGCGGTGTGCCCCAATGATCTGTCCTGGGACTGGTGCTTTTCAACCTCTTCATAAATGACCTGGAGACAGGGTTGAGCAGTGAGGTGGCTAAGTTTGCAGACGACACCAAACTTTTCCGAGTGGTGAAGACCAGAAGTGATTGTGAGGAGCTCCAGAAGGATCTCTCCAGACTGGCAGAATGGGCAGCAAAATGGCAGATGCACTTCAATGTCAATAAGTGTAAAGTCATGCACATTGGGGCAAAAAATCAAAACTTGAGATATAGGCTGATGGGTTTTGAGCTGTCTGTGACAGATCAGGAGAGAGATCTTGGGGTGGTGGTGGACAGGTCGATGAAAGTGTCGACCCAATGTGCGGTGGCAGTGAAGAAGGCCAATTCTATGATTGGAATCATTAGGAAGGGTATTGAGAACAAAACGGCTAGTATTATAATGCCGTTGTACAAATCTATGGTAAGGCCACACCTGGAGTATTGTGTCTAGTTCTGGTCGCCGCATCTCAAAAAAGACATAGTGGAAATGGAAAAGGTGCAAAAGAGAGCGACTAAGATGATTACGGGGCTGGGGCACCTTCCTTATGAGGAAAGGCTACGGCGTTTGGGCCTCTTCAGCCTAGAAAAGAGACGCCTGAGGGGGGACATGACTGAGACATACAAAATTATGCAGGGGATGGACAGAGTGGATAGGGAGATGCTCTTTACACTCTCACATAATACCAGAACCAGGGGACATCCACTAAAATTGAGTGTTGGACGGGTTAGGACAGACAAAAGAAAATATTTCTTTACTCAGCGTGTGGTTGGTCTGTGGAACTCCTTGACACAGGATGTGGTGGTGGCGTCTAGCCTAGACGCCTTTAAAAGGGGATTGGACAAGTTTCTGGAGGAAAAATCCATTATGGGGTACAAGCCATGATGTGTATGTGCAACCTCCTGATTGTAGAAATGGGTTATGTCAGAATGCCAGATGCAAGGGAGGGCACCAGGATGAGGTCTCTTGTTATCTGGTGTGCTCCCTGGGGCATTTGGTGGGCCGCTGTGAGATACAGGAAGCTGGACTAGATAGGCCTATGGCCTGATCCAGTGGGGCTGTTCTTATGTTCTTAGGATTCATTAGGGCTGTTCACATGTTAAGCTGGACCTGGGCACACCTGTGTGCCTGGGTACAGTCACTGTTAAAAGGAATCAGATTCTGTGGACTGGCAGAGGTCCACATCCTTGGGTTGACCTCTGAATCCTTCAGCGCTGTTGGCATGGATAGTGTTCAATGTTGTATTGTATTGGCAACCTTCAGTCTCGAAAGACTCTGGTATCGCGCTCTGAAAGGTGGTTCTGGCACAGCGTCTAGTGTGGCTGAAAAGGCCAATCCGGGAGTGACAATCCCTTCCACACCGGGAGCAAGTGCAGTCTGTCCCTGGTCTGTCTCCCTGGCTATGGGCCTTCCTTCTTTGCCTCTTAGCCTCAGACTGTTGGCAAAGTGTCTCTTCAAACTGGGAAAGGCCATGCTGCACAGCC
The DNA here is from genome assembly GCF_035046505.1 of Tiliqua scincoides. NCBI lineage: Eukaryota > Metazoa > Chordata > Lepidosauria > Squamata > Scincidae > Tiliqua > Tiliqua scincoides. Next base: position 2,055,023 of record NC_089827.1, read on the forward strand.
TGCCTCCAAGCGGGCCGCTCAGAGGCCAGGGTTTCCCACTTGTTGAGGTCCATCCCTAAGGCCTTCAGATCCCTCTTGCAGATGTCCTTGTATCGCAGCTGTGGTCTACCTGTAGGGCGCTTTCCTTGCACGAGTTCTCCATAGAGGAGATCCTTTGGGATCCGGCCATCATCCATTCTCACGACATGACCAAGCCAACGCAGGCGTCTCTGTTTCAGCAGTGAATACATGCTAGGGATTCCAGCACGTTCCAGGACTGTGTTGTTTGGAACTTTGTCCTGCCAGGTGATGCCGAGGATGTGTCGGAGGCAGCGCATGTGGAAAGCGCTCAGTTTCCTCTCCTGTTGTGAGCGAAGAGTCCATGACTCGCTGCAGTACAGAAGTGTACTCAGGATGCAAGCTCTGTAGACCTGGATCTTGGTATGTTCCGTCAGCTTCTTGTTGGACCAGACTCTCTTTGTGAGTCTGGAAAACGTGGTAGCTGCTTTACCGATGCGCTTGTTTAGCTCAGTATCGAGAGAATGAGTGTCGGAGATAGTTGAGCCAAGGTACACAAAGTCATGGACAACCTCCAGTTCATGCTCAGAGATTGTAATGCAGGGAGGTGAGTCCACATCCTGAACCATGACCTGTGTTTTCTTCAGGCTGATTGTCAGTCCAAAATCTTGGCAGGCCTTGCTAAAACGATCCATGAGCTGCTGGAGATCTTTGGCAGAGTGGGTAGTGACAGCTGCATTGTCGGCAAAGAGGAAGTCACGCAGACATTTCAGCTGGACTTTGGATTTTGCTCTCAGTCTGGAGAGGTTGAAGAGCTTTCCGTCTGATCTGGTCCGGAGATAGATGCCTTCTGTTGCAGTTCCAAAGGCCTGCTTCAGCAGGACAGCGAAGAAAATCCCAAACAAGGTTGGTGCAAGAACACAGCCCTGCTTCACTCCGCTTCGGATGTCAAAAGGGTCTGATGTGGAGCCATCGAAGACAACAGTGCCCTTCATGTCCTTGTGGAAAGATCTGATGATGCTGAGGAGCCTGGGTGGACATCCAATCTTGGGGAGAATCTTGAAGAGGCCGTCTCTGCTGACCAGGTCGAAAGCCTTTGTGAGATCTATGAAGGCTATAAAGAGTGGCTGTCGTTGTTCCCTGCATTTCTCCTGCAGTTGTCTAAGGGAGAATACCATATCAGTGGTGGACCTGTTGGCTTGGAATCCACACTGCGATTCTGGATAGACGCTCTCTGCAAGTACCTGGAGCCTCTTTAGTACAACTCGGGCAAACAGCTTTCCTACAACGCTAAGGAGAGAGATGCCGCGGTAGTTGTTGCAGTCACCCCTGTCACCTTTGTTCTTGTACAGCGTGATGATGTTTGCATCCCTCATGTCTTGAGGTACTCCACCTTCTCTCCAGCAGAGATAGAGGATTTCATGCAGCTCAGTGACGATGATCTCTTTGCAGCATTTTAGGACTTCAGCAGGGATGCTGTCTTTTCCAGGTGCCTTGCCAAAGGCAAGGGAGTCCAGGGCCACGTGAAGTTCTTCTAGGGTTGGTTCACTGTCAAGCTCTTCCAGCACAGGCAGGCACTCAATGTTGTTCAGTGCTTCTTCGGTGACTACATTTTCTCTGGAATATAGCTCAGAGTAGTGCTGCACCCAGCGTTCCATCTGCTGCGCCCGATCCTGGATGACCTCGCCTGTGGCAGACTTCAGAGGGGCAATTTTCTTCTGTGTTGGACCAAGGGCCTGCTTGATACCATCATACATCCCCTTGATGTTGCCCGTGTCAGCTGCTATCTGTATCTCGGAACAGAGCTGGAGCCGGTAGTCGTTAGCACATCTCCTGGCAGTCTGTTGGACTTTGCTGCGAGCAGTTCGGAGGACCTGCAGGTTGCGCTCACTGGGACAGGCCTTGTATGCTGCTTGAGCTCTCCTCTTTTCCTCAATGACTGGTGTCAACTCCTCAGAGTGGGTTTCAAACCAGTCTGCCGCCTTGTTGGTCTTCTTGCCGAATATGGACAAGGCGGTGTTGTAAACGGTATTCTTGAAATGTTCCCATCTGTTGGATGCGTTTGCGTCGGCCGGGCCTGGAAGAGATTCCTCAAGCGCTTGTGCAAATTCCTCCACTTTTCTCTGATCCCGGGTCTTGCTGGTATCAATGCGAGGTCTTCCTTCCTTTTTCGTGTGATACAGTCGCTTTGTTTGCAGTTTCACTCTGCTGCACACCAGGGAGTGGTCAGTGTCGCAGGCAGCACCATGATAACTGCGTGTGATCTTGATGCTGGGAAGGCTGGAGCGTCTGGTGAGGATCAGGTCGAGCTGGTGCCAGTGCTTTGATCTTGGATGTCTCCAAGAGACTCTATGTTGGGGCTTTGTGTTGAAGAACATGTTGCTGACACAGAGACCGTGATGACAGCAAAACTCTAGCAGGCGTTGGCCATTTTCGTTCATCCTCCCAGTGCCAAACTGACCTAAGCAAGTGGGCCATGAACTGTTATCAGCACCAACTCTAGCATTGAAATCGCCGAGGATGAACAATGGCTCTTTTACAGGGATTTTCTTGACAGTGGTGGCCAGGTCATCATAGAATTTGTCTTTGGCTTCTGCTGGAGACGACAGAGTCGGTGCATAAGCACTGATGAGAGTGATAGGTCCTGCTGATGACTGGAGCTGCAGGGACAAAATTCTTTCACTTCCCACAGTAGGTGGGATGGTGGATTTCAGCAGGGTATTTCTGACCGCAAAGCCAACGCCATGTTCCCTGGTTTCGTTTGGTGGTTTTCCCTGCCAGAAAAATGAGAAATTTCTCTCCTTGACAGATCCGGAATCTGGCAGCCTAGTCTCTTGAAGGGCGACGATGTCCATCTGCAGTCTGCTTAGCTCCATGTCGATGACAGCTGTTTTGCGTGCGTCGTCTATTTCTTGCAGGTCATCAGAGAAGCCAGGTGTCATTGTCCTAACGTTCCAGGTGCCCAGCTTTAGGGCAGTAGTTTTCTGTTTTCTGTTGCATGGTGCAGAGTTGTCGATCCGCTTGTCGGTTTTCACCCTAAACCCCACGCACCCCATGAGGTTAACGGACCGTGGCGAGGCAACACCTTACTGGCTGGGGACTGCCCAGCTTAAGGCGGGCGGTAGCTGCCCAATGAGATGCAATGATCTCTCCCACCGTCGGAAGCAGCCCCTGGCGTCATGCTCTACGCCAATCGAGCAAAGACTTACAACCGGTAAACTGCTGCTTCCCGTGTTGTGCCGACGCCGTATGGCGAAGTTGGAGTGTCCTCTCCAGTGCGCGAAGCCTGGGTAAAGAAGGTATGGAGGATAGGCTGTTACCCATGCAGCAAATCCCTCCTCTCCACGTCGCTGGAATGGTCCAATGGAAAGGCAGAAGCCAATACGGTTGGTTCCAGCGGCGTCGCAGGAGTTGCCAGAACGTGACTGTGTTCAGCCATGAACTGCCTAAGGGACTCCGGCTCCTGATTTTGCCTCGAGGTTGACTCCTGAAGCCTTTTCCAGAACTGGATGTAGCCACAAGGCAGTGGAGGTTTGAGGTCAGAGTTTCCTTCTCTCAGATGAGCTGCCTTCCCAGGCTGACGAGTCCCATCTACCCAGTGGCTGTTTAGTCGCCTCTTACGACAAGTACAGCCAAACTGAGGGCCTATTCTTAGCCCCCAGCCCCCAGGGTAAACCTATAGAATATATATATATATCAGAGGAAAGAATGACAGGGCACATCCTGTTATTACCATCACAAATCACATACTGTGGTGATTTGTCTGGTCATAAAGATCCTGTTGTGGTAAACACATACTGAAAAAATTCCATAACTAATATTCAACCTCTTTTAATAATAATAATTACAGGTATTTATATACCGCCTTTCTTGGTCTCTATTCAAGACTTTATTCAAGGCAGTTTACATAGGCAGGCTAATTTAAATCCCCGTAGGGATTTTTACAATTGAAAGAAGGCTCTATCTTTCAAGAGCCACAACAATTCAGATGTTTCATTCTGATCTGGTTTCACATTCTGGCCTCCATCCTCCCACGCTCAGAGCAGATGGAAATAGCCCAGCTCAGCTTGTCAGCTGCTTCAAGGTCGCACGGTGCTGGTGGCCTCGAACTGGCGACCTTGTGGATGTTCTTCAGGCAAATGGAGGCTCTACCCTCTAGACCAGACCTCCTGCTCGTCTATTGAAAGCCAAAAACCAAGACATTTCAAGTCTGCTTCCATTTATACATATGCTACTCCACTGGTGTTCAGATAGGTTTATGGAATTGCACAGGACTCCCCCAGAAACAAATGTGGGCTAACATATGCTTTGCATGAGTCTTCAGAGCAAGATGTTGGGAATTGGCACATGAACCATAATCCCATTATGAAAATTAGTATTCAATGTATTAGTATTCAAAGTATTAGTATTCAAAGTATTAGTATTCAATGTATTAGTATTCAAAGTATTAGTGTTCAATGTACCTGTAGGAAAATGCATAGAACATTAAGCTTTTAGAGACATGGCAACAGTGCAGGCACACCTGCGTTGGCATCTGGACACATCTAGAAGCCTCTGCCTTGTTCTCGTTAAGTAGAAGCCGCAGACTTCTGACTCATTGCTTAGTATTGTAAACAAGATAAGAGAATGGAAAACCCCAGCCTGTTGTGTATTGTTTGAGAGGGAATAAAAGCCAGAGAAGGCTGAATCCCAGCAGCCTTCCTTCTGCATCTCGCTTCTATACATGTCGGTCGTTTTATTCTTTGCTCTGGCCTCTATGCCACACCAAGCAGTCCTTGAATCCCAGGGTCTCGGACCGCTTCCCAAGTAGCATTGCTACAATGCTACAGTACCATCAGGGGATGGGTTGGGGGAAGTATGTACTGCTTTGTCCCAAGGCACCCAGCAATGTGGGACAAGCACATCCTTGGTCTTTACCTGAGTATTCACATGTGCCTTTCAGTGCAGGTACAATCTGCATGCAGCAGTGGTTCCCAAACTTACTGGGATCACAGTACCCCCATGGTACACCCATGGCCTTTCTTCTGGGCTTAGCCGAGTGCCACCGTCTTGGATCTCATGAAATCTTGCGAGATCTAGAATGGTAGTGCCCAAATCTCATGATATTTTGTAAGATTCAAAATCGTGGCTCCCAAATCTCATGAGATTTGGGCACTGCCATCTTGGAGCTTGTGAGATTTTGCAGAAGAACAGGAAGGAAGGGCCAACTGTGGTGCCCCGTGAGTGTGTTGTGACATCCTAAGGAGCTGCACTTTGGGAACCCCTGGTGTAGAGTGTGCACAGATTGCTGAACTGTAAAAATCAACCCAGCTACAGCCATTCACATGGAAATGTGTACCTGGGTGCAGCGTAACAGGTGAACAGCCCTACTGTGATCAGTCCTAAGATCCTTCAGGAGGAAACTGTTCTACACGAAATGGAAGCTTCTTGCTAGAGGCATCATCGTGAGCAAGCAAGGCAGAGCAAGAACCTCTTCTAGTTACACAGTACGCCAACCAGCAAAACAATTCCAGGTAAATGCACTCAAGTACGGGAGGCAGCAAGATGCATGATGGACAGAGCCCCTTGGCAGCCCAGTGAATCATCTCAAGCCATGTATCGGGAATTCAGCAGCAGCAAGCCTGTCAGAAAGAGGAATCTCGGGAGTAAGAACATTGACTGGAGAAGGTCTGGGAAGGTCTTCATGCCTGGAGAAGCCTTTTATTATATCTGAATCAGAACCATCCTATACATCAGCAGCAAGTGCTGTTAGTCTGTCAGTTCTTGGCCAACAGTTTTGAAACCACTCAGGGCCCAATCCTATCCAACTTTCCAGTGCCGACGTATGCACAATGCAGCCCCAAGATAAGGGAACAAATGTTCCCTTACCTTGAGGAGGCCTCTGAGACTGCCCCCCCATGGGGCGTGCCCCATTGGCACAGCTGTACTGGCACCTGGGGGCTGGGGATAAGAATAGGCCCTCAGTTTGGCTGTACTTGTCGTAAGAGCCGACTAAACAGCCACCGGGTAGATGGGACTCGTCAGCCTGGGAAGGCAGCTCATCTGAGAGAAGGAAAACTCTGATCCCAAACCTCCACTGCCTTGTGGCTACATCCAGTTATGGAAAAGGCTTCAGGAGTCAACCTCGAGGCAAAATCCGGAGCCGGAGTCCCTGAGGCAGTTCATGGCTGAACACAGTCACGTTCTGGCAACTCCTGCAACGCCACTGGAACCAACCGTATTGGCCTCTGCCTTTCCATTGGACCATTTCAGCAACGTGGAGAGGGGGATTTGCTGCATGGGTAACAGCCTATCCTCCATACCTACTTTACCCAGGCTTCGCGCACTGGAGAGGACAGTCTGTTCCAGAACCACCATTCAGAGCATGACACCATGGTCTTCCAAGACTGAAGGATGCCAACAAAAAAAAGACTGGCACTGGAAAGCTGAACAGACCTGGGCCCTCAATATATTTACAACTTATTGAAGGCTCTTAACACAGTGGTTACCAAACTGGTGGGTCATGACCCACCAAGGGAAACGGAAGCAGGGAGTTCCCCCTTAAGGCAGTGCTGGCTTCCTGCAAGGTTCTGTAGACTTGCAGCCCCCAATGATCTGCTCTGCAGATGCTGTAAAAAGCCCTTATCTCCAGTTTAAAACTAAACAGGGGAGAACAGGAAGTAGCTTTAGAATGGAGGTAAGGGCCTTCCTTGTAAACAAGCTGCAGAGGAGATCAGAGGGAGCTGCGAGCCTCCAGGAGCCTGCAAGAGGACAGCGCTGTCCCCCAGGTAAGCAAAAAAGCCCCTTGGCGGCAGCAGTGCTGCGATCTCTGCAGCACTGTCACTGCCTTCCTCCCATCTCCCTCCCTGTCCATGCAAACACTTATCTGGTTCCCAAATCCCCTGTAGGAGTTTGGGAAGCACTGCTCCAGCACATAGGTTGCACATGTCAGGGGGCATGGAGTGAACCTCTAAGTTGTGCCCCCTGAGATGTACCAAGAAAATATTCCGTCTCTCACCCCTGTTCTTACGTTTGGATTTGCATTTAATGCCCTAGCCTAGGCACTAACTAGGGTAAGGCCAGGGTCATATTTCGCAGAGAATCAAGGCTGAAAGTAGATTGCTAATAACTCATTTGGTTCAGTCACTCCATTCACGCTTGCTTCTGGGTTGGCCACTGTAGGATCAGCTGGTTGCATCTGGAAGACCAGATTTATTATTATTAACATTATTAACAGTATTTATATACCACGTTTTCCAGACTCACAAAGAGAGTCTGGTCCAACAAGAAGCTGACGGAACATACCAAGATCAAGGTCTACAGAGCTTGCGTCCTGAGTACACTTCTGTACTGCAGCGAGTCATGGACTCTTCGCACACAACAGGAGAGGAAACTGAACGCTTTCCACATGCGCTGCTTCTGACGCATCCTCGGCATCACCTGACAGGACAAAGTTCCAAACAACACAGTCCTGGAACGTGCTGGAATCCCTAGCATGTATGCACTGCTGAAACAGAGACGCCTGCGTTGGCTCGGTCATGTCATTCTCATCCATGTGAGAATGGATGATGGCCAGATCCCAAAGGATCTCCTCTATGGAGAACTCGTGCAAGGAAAGCGCCCTACAGGTAGACCACAGCTGCGATACAAGGACATCTGCAAGAGGGATCTGAAGGCCTTAGGGATGGACCTCAACAAGTGGGAAACCCTGGCCTTTGAGCGGCCCGCTTGGAGGCAGGCTGTGCAGCATGGCCTTTCCCAGTTTGAAGAGATACTTTGCCAGCAGCCTGAGGCAAAGAGGCAAAGAAGGAAGGCCCATAGCCAGGGAGACAGACCAGGGACAGACTGCACTTGCTCCCGGTGTGGAAGGGATTGTCACTCCCGGATTGGCCTTTTCAGCCACACTAGATGCTGTTCCAGAACCACCTTTCAGAGCGCGATACCATAGTTTTTCGAGACTGAAGGTTGCCAATACAATACAAAATATACTGCTTTTCAACTAAAAGTTCACAAAGCGGTTCACAGAGAAAAATCAAATAACTAAATGGCTCCCTGTCCCAAAAGGGCTCACAATCTAAAAAGATGCAAATGAATACCAGCAGACAGCCACCAGAACAGACAGTGCTGGGGTGAGGTGGGCCAGTTACTCTCCCCCTGCTAAAAAAAGGAGCACCCACTTGAAAAAGTGCCTCTTGCCCAATTAGCAGGGGTAGATTTGCTGATCTCTTGACTCAACAGCTCAACTCAACTCAACAGCTACAATGTGCCTATATTAAAAATATTTAGCGTACTTGGAAAACAAGGCACACAATTTCTGTATTCATGTGAAAACAAGATATTCATAAAACACCAACTGGAGACAGGCTGAAATCAAACTCACAAATCAACTTTCATAAATCACCCAGGATGTATTTATTTATTTAAAATATTTTCTCCTCACCTTTCCTGTGCCAGAGCAAATGCCCAAAGTAGCTTACAATTCCAGACTAAAATATACAGTACATAAAACAATAAATAAAGCAAGTTAAGGGCAATGCAACCAATTGGAGAAGGGCAACTATCCATAACCAAAGGACAGCTACAGAGGTACAGGAGGCAGACAATGTCACCCAAACGAAGGATGGAACAGAAACGTTTTGAACCATGACTGAAAGAACAAGAGGGAGGGGGGAAGTTCTTCGTTTCCGGGTAGGTAATTCCATAATCCTGGTGCCACTAGTGAGAAGGCTCTCCCCCCCCCCCCAATGCTGCTATCCCTCTAACTTGGGATAAAGGCAGCACTGGAAGGAGAGCCCCAACAGATGACCTAAGAGGGTGAGCTGGAATGAATGGGAGAAGGTGGTCCCTCAGACAACCTGAACCATAAAGGGCTTTAAAGGTCAACACCACTGAACACACTGGATGTCTTGCATCTCTGCAATCAGGCACACCTGGTTGGTTGGAAGCCTGAAGAACATGTGCCTATCAGAGAGAGAGAGAGAGAGAGAGAGAGAGAGAGAGAGAGAGAGAGAGAGAGAGCGAGCGCAGTCTGGACTAATCATTGGGCTGGTAAGTGACACAGGATGCTTCCTGCAGTAGCCTGTCCAACCCGCCACCCCCACCACCCGCTGTTTGCTTCATCACTGGCACCAGCAGGTGGGCTGCCAGGATGCTGCCCTTCCTGTCCCCCAGCCACTGCCCACCGTATCCCCTGCGAGCAGAGGACAGGGACTCACAGTCACTGAGAAGCCTCTCCCCCTCCAGAAGTCAAGAAGCCAGGGAGTGAGGATGCTGCAGACCAGGAGAGCAGAGAGGCCCACCCTGAGAGCAGCCGAGGGAAGAAGCTAACAAGGCAGGAAGAAGGGACCCTCATCAGCCCACAAAGTCACAACAAGCTCGATCCAGTCAGTGTTTATACTGAACAATTTATTGCATCCCAGTCAACGACATCCAGCACCAGTGCAGGATCAGAAAGAGAAACAAACACATGAGATGGTCAACTGTCTTCTCCCGCCAGGGCTCTTTGTTAATTAGCCAGCAGCCGGCCAAGGAACAGCTGCCAGCGAGGCTTGGCTGCACCAGTTGGTTCACTGTCTGCCATGGAGTCTGCAAAGCCACAGGGACCTAGATGGGTCAGCAAGCTCTCAAAGGAACAGCTGGGCTCACACCGGTCACTGCAGGCAGGCTATGGACATCCCCTTGGGTCTGCATGACGTCCTCACCTGTGGGATGGTTGTCTGTGGGGAGCAAGAAGAAACAGAGGGAGAGTAAACAAGGCATAAACAGCAGCATCAGCCATACCTGTTCTCTGGCTGGAGATGCATGCGTGGTGTTTGCAAGGGAGAGTGGTGCCACCAGAGTGTACTTGCAGTGGTGCCCTGTAGGGGGCGAGATTGCGGTGGCCTTAGTGGCTTGTCTCTCTCCTGGTGGGGCCGCAGTAGAACTCTGCTGAGGGTCGCTGTTGAGCCCCCTTCGGCCACAATGCCGTCCTGAGAAACAAAACAGGTTGTGATGAGCATTTGGCCAGCAGCAGCAATGGCTGGGGTCCACGGCATTCCCGAACAGGGAGCAGCCACTAGGAGCCCTTGAAGCTATTGCAAAAGGAAGGGAGGATGAGGCCACACAGTTGACAGTGGAGACGTATCTGATCATCCCGGAGGACATGTGAGGGAGATGCAACTCAGTACACTGCAGCATGGGATCCTCGCCGCCCCCCGCTTACCTTTGTAGTCTGCATTGTCCTTCTGTTGGGGTGGGCAAGAAAGACATTCCAGCTGGGTGTTTTACATGTGCAGACCTCCTGGGACAGAATACCTGCAATAAGAATGCTGAGGAGACACGTGTTAACACAATATCCCCCCCCTACATGTTGTCAAGGCAAGACATGGTGTGGGCAAAGTGCTCCCTGTGTGCACTGAATGCCCTTCCACCACTGTGGTTCCTATCCTCAGAGTTCTCCAATAAGAGATCAGGGAAGTCACCAAGCTGTGCACCAGATCACCTCAGCCGTCATCTCCCTGCCTGGAGCGTCAGCACTGGGGTTGATGTGATGCGATGGGCTGTCAGGTGTATTTGGTAGCCTATGACCTGTCAAAGGAAGGTGGGCAGAGCCGGGCAGGGGAGGGAGCTGACAGGAGGTTCTGCTTTCTGCTGTTTTCCCTTCCCTATTTTTCCTATGGGATTCTTCCTACCTATGCCAGCTCAGTTGTTGGTGTAGTGTTTTTCTGGAATGGGGGGAGTGCCCATGGCCTGAAAGAGGGTTAGGATATGGTGTGTGTTAACTCCTTATCCCTCCCCAAACTCTCCCACATAGAATCATAGAGTTGGACACACAAGACTGGCTAGTCCAAGATGGTCTAACCTGGAGCAGAAAATCCTTCTAGAGCACCTCCACCAGATGCCTGTCCAGCCTCTGCTTGAAGATCTCCAGTGAGGCAGAATCCTCCACCTCCCTTGGCAATCGGTTCCACTACTGAACGATCCCCACCATCGCAACCCAATCCCTGGTTAGGCCTCTTTGCTGGTGGAGTTGCGCTGGCTTCTGAGTGATGTCCGAGCTACGTTAATGCGGTGTTCATTCCACATCGTCCAAAGCAATGAGATGGGGTGGGCAAGGGTTGAAGGAACACATGGCAGGCTGAGCTACTCCATGCACCTTGTTGACATCCTTGGACTTCAGTCACTGAAAGACATCCCATAAGACACATTCCTGAAGGGAACTGTAGGTGAAGCAGCATCCAAGTCACAGAGGACGTGCGCCATTTTCTCCTTGCTGTGCTTTGCAGATGAGTCGGGCCAGAATTCTGAGAATCAACAGCATAAGAGAGTTGACCAGGCTGAAGAAGGTGACGCATCACTCGGAACAGTTCCAGTGGACAGCGCTGGAGGAGCGCAATGGCAGAACTGAAGTGCTGCTTCTTTGCCGCAGCCATTCCACAGACTAGACTCCGGAGCAGGAGTTCTTATTTGTGCTCAGTCAAATCTTGTTCAGTCTTTCCCTCCCCAGCATTTCAGCCATCATCCCTTCCTTGCTCCCAGCTCCTTCACAGACCTCAGCAAACAGAGCGATATGAACTGAAACCTCCCTGTCTGGATCTATTAGCAGCTCAGGCAGAGCATTCCGATGGGTTTCCCCTGCAGAGGGAAACGGTTGCAGCCGGTCTAAACCCTACCAGGAAGCTACTTACCATGACAAAGGCATCTAAGAGAAACCCCCCACATTCAGACCGCCATTTTCTTGCCCCTATGAAATGTCAATTTGTGACAAGCTTGGACAGCTCCATGGTTGCAACAGCAGCCATGAAATCTCTCGCCACTCTTGAAGAGATGTCGAGGTCCTTTGGATAGCCATACATGGGTCCTCAACATCAGGTCCAAAAGCACTTCCAGCAGCTCAGGTAGGTGGCCTCTTTGGCAGCAGGGTGTTCCGCCCTACTTGCCCACAACTGCTTGGAATGGTCCTGACAGCAAGTCTAACAAGAAAGATTTGTTTTCATTTAATCACAGCAGGATGCAATGCCTGCTCCCCTGTCTCCTGAAACTGTGTTAGTGTTGAACTAGGAACAAAGGAAGTACATTCAGAAGAGATCCTCTTCTTCCAGTGAATCCACTGGCCCCTTAATGATACATGACAGGTCAACACCTTCATCCAGGATCAAGTTCTGAATGACTGCTGTGTTGCTAGAAATCCACCTGAAATTCAACAAATGCAACACAAAGCTTGACAATACACTTTAACAACAAGGTCCAATTCTCTTGGCCAGGGAAAATGTTGGAAAGAGAGGCATGTATGACATTTGGTTGGGATATGATTGTGCTCTTCAAATACTTGAAGGGTTATCGTAAGGAAGATGGGAAAAATGTGTTCTCAGCTAACTCTGAGAGCAGAACTACATCCAACGGGTACAAATGGCAAAAAAGGAGATTTCAGCTACATCAGGAAGAAATTCTTGATGGGAAGAGATTCCCTGCTGGATCAGGCCAAAGGCCCATCTAGTCCCATTTCCTGTATCTCACAGTGCCCACCAGATGCCCCGGGGACACACAGACACCCTGCATCCTTTTGATACTCCTGTGTATCTGGTATTCTGAGGTAGCCTACTTCTAAAATCAACAGCTTGCACACACCCGTCAAGACTTGTAACCTGTGATTAACTTTTCCTCCAGAAATCTGTCCAATCCTCTTTTAAACCATCTAGGCCAGATGCCATCACCACATCTTGTGGCAAGGAGTTTCACAGACCAATTATGCTAGGTAAAGAAATATTTTCATGGGCAGCTCCAGTAAAGAGAATTACAACTCCCTAACCTACATGTAATTAAGGCCTGGTCAGATTTGAGTTATCCCTGCACATGCCCAGTCTCGTCTGATCTCGGAAGCTAAACAGGGTCAGGCCTGGTTAGTACTTGGATGGGAGACCGCCTGGGAATACCGGGTGCTGTAGGCTTATACCATGATCTCGGAAGCTAAGCAGGGTTGGGCCTGGTTAGTACTTGGATGGGAGACCGCCTGGGAATACCGGGTGCTGTAGGCTTCTACCATGATCTCGGAAGCTAAGCAGGGTTGGGCCTGGTTAGTACTTGGATGGGAGACCGCCTGGGAATACCGGGTGCTGTAGGCTTCTACCATGATCTCGGAAGCTAAGCAGGGTCAGGCCTGGTTAGTACTTGGATGGGAGACCGCCTGGGAATACCGGGTGCTGTAGGCTTATACCATGATCTCGGAAGCTAAGCAGGGTCAGGCCTGGTTAGTACTTGGATGGGAGACCGCCTGGGAATACCGGGTGCTGTAGGCTTATACCATAGTGTTTCGCGACTGAAGGTTGCCAACCAGTCAAAGCTGGGAGGCAGCATGCCTGGTCACCCCTGCCCCACTTGCATGCCCAGGAGCAGGGCTGGATTCATGAGTAGACCTAAGCTGCAAAAATTTTTAGGAAATTGTTCCCTTACCTAACATGGGTGGTAAATCTTCAACTCTGTCCTTAGATCTTCCTCCCCACTGTATTTCTCTGCCTGGTCTGATTTTACCCATGACCCCAACAGTCCTGCTGTTCTCTATCCACATGGAACACTCAGAAATGTTGAAACTTTGCACACTTCAGCAGTTCTAGGTTGAGGGGATCCAATGACACGGGGGCCCATGTCGAAGGTCCTCCAGAATCCTGGACATAACAAAGGCAGGAAGCCCTTTCTCCTGCTATCAGATGTGTGCAGGCTTGTTGAGATTACTCAGTGAGGAGAAAAATGCACTCTGCAGTTGCCCAGAGGCACTTCCATTCACAGAATCCTGGCACTGGAAAGAAAGTGTCTGGATAGATCCCTGCCTCAACACATCGTTCAGGTATTGTACAGGAGAATATCTGCCCGTTTACACAAACCAAGCTAGGCATTATTTTTACATTTTATTTATTTTCTACATTTTTATACCACCCATCCTCCAAGGAGCTCAAAGTACATGGTTCCTCAGCTCCTTTTGTCCTCAAAAAAAACCCTGTGAGGTGGGTGAGGCCGAGAGAGAGAGAGAGAGAGAGAGAGAGAGAGAGAGAGAGAGACTGGCCCAAGGTCACCCAGAAATCTTTGTGGCTAAGCAAGGATTTGAACCTGGATCTTCCAGGTCTAAGAGCAACTTAGAACCATGAACCATGACACCATCTTGGCTCTCAGATTTTAACATCTGGGCTTAGAATAATTATTGTTCTCTATTGTTGTTCTCTATTACTGCTGTTTGGATCAAGTTCTGTTGTGGGTGTTTCCACATTTGAGCCATGTTCTAAAATGCTCACATTCATTCAGAAACATCCAAACTGGACAAAGATCCAACTCTTTGAATTGCTGACTCAAAGAAAAACAGTTTACATCTCCTTCTGGGAAATTTAAGCAGATTTCATAAGTGCCATAGCGCAAGCCAGGGAGAAAAGTGGCCAGGATGGATTTGCATTGGAAAGAGGGCAGCGAGGGAGAGGGGTTAAAGCTGCCCCCCTACCTTTTTGCTCCAAATTGTTTCCTCTTAAAGTTGCTTTTCATTACAATAAAATGCCACATTGGTTCAGTTACACTTGCCTGCATGTAACTTGCTGTTCAAGCCTACATCACAAGACTCGGTTTTATAATTACTTTTAACCTCCTCAATTTGATTTTTATTTTTCCAAGCATTCCACTTCCAGACAAATTGTCAGTTCAAATTAATAACTCCCTTTTTCACAAAATGCCGGTGTACTGACATTTCTTATGTAGGCCTCTGACAGAAATTAGCAGTTGCAAAGAAAAGAGGAGGGGGGCAAACGTGTTTTCTTAGTCATGGCTTGTTTAATATTTCACAGTTTGATGTGGATCAAGAATAGCAGCTATTATTCCCAGCCCTTTTTACCTGAAGGATGGAAAGCTGCCAAATTCGGAAATTATCAGCACGCAGGATTCTTAACAGCACATCAAATACTGGGTTACACTGCATGCGCTGAGATTTCATCAGATGGAAACCATTAGGAAGCAAGGATAAAAGCCCCATAACACAAAAGCACTCAGAAGCTGGTGGAAAACATGGCAGAAGTGCTGGCCTGATGAAGTCACACTTCTTTAAATATAGACCTCATTTTGGATGTTGCACAGAATGATTTTCTGTAAAACAGTGTTTAAAAATCTGGACTGCAGACTTAGTAAATCATAGATAAAGCAATGTTGTGTTTCTGTCCTACGTTGCCAAACTAGGACTAGCTTCTAGGACTGCTAGAAGCGCTAGAGAGCTTTTCTGTTTGTTCTCTTTTTTGAGAGATTCTAGCACACTTGGGTTGCGTTCTTTTTTTAAGTTCTAGTGTGGTAGGCATGCTAGAATTTCTCCAAGCGAGCTCAGAACTAGAAAAGATGGACACCACCTTGCAGATGCCACTTCTACCTATTTTCTATTAAAACAAATGAAGGAACCTCTCAGGAACATGGCAGCCTCCACAGTGTGTGCAGAGCATGGTTACAACATGGTAACCTCCATGCAATTCATTTCAATGAGGAAATGCCATGTTGGGCGCAATCCTAACTCCTTATGTCAGTGCTTTCCAGCACTGGCATAGCGGTGCCAATGGGACACGTGCTGCATCCTGCAGTTGGGCATCACTCACGGAGGCCTCCTCAAAGTCAGGGAATGTTTGTTCCCTTACCTCGGAGCTGCATTGCCCTTATGTCAGTGCTGGAAAGCACTGACATAAGGGCTTAGGATTGCACCCTTTGACATTTTTCAGTTAACCACACTGGAAGCATGCTAGCAGCAGGCTGGAAATGTCACTTCTGCCAATTCTCTTACAAAAAAGAACACAGCCTAAATATTACATGTGTCATGATCCCCTGAAACCTTTTCTTTAAATGAAGACCCATGACAGGAAGTTAGGCATTTGACTAGATGACGGGCTGCTCAATCCTAACTTGAGAGCTGAGCCACCGCAGGCCTCCCTGCTCCAAGAGCTGCAAATATGCCATAAAGCACGTTTGTGGCTACTCAGTAGATGAGAGCACCAGCTCATGCACTGGCCTACCAGAGCAGGATCCAGTCCCCATGCTGGCCAGCACATGCAGCCAGGCTGCATCAGCACAGGTCAGGATTGCACTGTTAATCGTGTCTACCTTGTGTCATAGCCTTCAATGTGCTAAGTCACAATTAAGTTTCTTTGGATACAACCAGTGGTGTAGTGGTCAACCTTCATGTATAGGAGCCTGTGATGACATCACCCACACCCCATGAAGCCTATAACAAAAATGTCAACTCTAAAATTCCTTCATTCAAGTCTTTTTCATCTCCTGCCACCTATTTCTGCTTTGAAACTTATTCTAGGCTGCAGTCCAATACTCACTTCCCTGGAGTTCAGCCCCATTGAACACAGTGAGGCTTACTCCTTGTAAACATGCATAGAATCATGCTGTTAAAAATCTTGGCCATTTCACCTCGAACTCTAGGAGTGGGTTTGCAGTTGTTTTAAAACAAACACATAAAAATTGAATCATTAAGAGAAAAATGTGAAAGAAGCACGGGGTAGCACAGGAAGTAGGGAGGCTGAGATTATCCTGTTCTGCCTCCGTCACTGCCTCATTATCTCCTCTGCCCAACACCTCTTTAAACTGTCTGGCACAGAGCAACTGAGAAGCCCCAGGTCCATGCATGGCCTCCATGCATGGTGCTGAGCAGCAGAGGAAGCAGGGAAGTGGAGGTCATCCATTCGAGACTGCAGAGGGCCCTACCTCTTCTTCCAACTCTGCTCTGTGACTTTCAGCAGCGGCACCTGGAGGCAAGCTGCACCCCTTCCTTTTCTTGCTCAGAGAATAAATAAGAAGGGTAAATAAGGATGGAACAGTAGCTGGGGGAGCAGTCAAGTGGACAGTGTGCTGGTGGAGGTGGCATGTAGGCACAAGGCAGCCTCCACCATTCGACACATCCCTTAGACTACCTTTTGAAGCAGTTACAGTGGGCCCTCGGTATCCATGGGGAATCTGTTCCAGGGCCCCTGGCAGATACCAAATTCTACTGATCATGAAGTCCATGGGGAGGATGCAGTGCGGCAATTATATTAACCTGGGGGGCATGCTTGGCCGTCCAGAGGTCATGCATGTCCTCCTCAGATCGGCAAACTGGAAGTGCCTTCCAATCACGTCCAAGAGGCCTTCTGGGGCACGGAGGGGTTGTGTGCAGCCTCCTTACCTCCTCAGAAGACCTCCCAGACACAACTGGAAGGCACTTCCAGTCACATCCAGGAGCTCCTCTGAGGCATCTGCAAATATTCAAATCCTGCAGATATAGGGCCCACTTTACTTCATTCCAACTCACGGGTGGGCCAACCCTGACACAATGCAACACAGAGCTGCAGATTCAGAATGCAGAACTGCACCCTCATCACTGCAACCATTGCTTGTGGCTCTCTCTCATAACAGGATCCTCAAGAAGGGTTTTTTTTGTTCATTTTTTGCCTGAGCGG
The DNA here is from genome assembly GCF_035046505.1 of Tiliqua scincoides. Classification (NCBI taxonomy): domain Eukaryota; kingdom Metazoa; phylum Chordata; class Lepidosauria; order Squamata; family Scincidae; genus Tiliqua; species Tiliqua scincoides. The sequence continues at coordinate 2,072,428 of NC_089827.1, forward strand.
AATATTCATAATGCAATGTCATTTTTTAAAAAATTCCATTCTCTTGAGACATTTTCTTCCCATTTTTGAAGCATCTAAGGAGGGAAAATGACAGTTTTACTATCCAGGCAAACTCTGTAAGCTTTCAGAGCTGGAAAAAGGTTGGTAGAGCATGCAATTATGTTGACGCTCATGGATGGGATGAATGACAGTTTGGAAAGAGCTGTCATTACTGATGTGAGGATTATTATTTATCTTTTCTCACTGTCAGCACCTTCTAGGTTACATCAAATTTCAAGCACCAAACTTTCCTGCCATCATGCAAGCAAACCAATCTTCGCACACTTTGTTGTCTTCCCAACTGTTGGAAATTATATTGCATGTGCCTTTGGGGCACAGATTTGCCTGCTTTTTTTCTTATGCAATTCTATAAAGGCTCATGTACATTGATGGTGTTGAATAAGTATGCCAACTTAGATATGCAAGATATACACGTGCAATATACTAACATTAACAAAAATTAACATGGTCTGTAGTCAATACAGAAACCTGTTGGAGTTATTTTCATTCCATTTTAACTTATGCACAAATGATCTGGAGTGAAGAGTGTGCCACTTAAGGTAGCCAAAAACTCAAAGAACTAAGGACATTAAAATATAAAGCAGGCTGTGATGAATGTCAGAGATGTCTTGGCAAGCTCTGTGAATGAGCAACAAAACACCCAAAGAGATTCAGTGTGAGCCAGCATAAAGCCCTGCGCATTGGAGCCAACACTACAAATTTCACACAGATATATGCCAATAGCCTCTGAACTGGCTGTGACTGCCCAGGAGTCATGGTGGATAATACAATGAAAATGTCAACCTGGTGTGCAGCAGCAGAAGGAAACTACAGGGCTGGGAAGTACCAGGGAAAGGGCTGGAAATAAAACCACAAATGTCACAATTTCTTCTAGAGTGCAGCCACATTTAGAATACTGGTTGATCTGTTCCAGAACAGATACCTTAGTAGAGCAACAAAAATGTTCAAAAGCGAGAGCATCCTCCTGAGGATAAAAGGCCGAAGGGCTTCAGACCTTCTAATTTAGAAAAGCAATTAGTTAAGGCAGTGGTTCTGAATTTTTTTGACTGGTGGCTCCCGTGACCTCATGGACCATTGGCCGCAACTCCCCATCAGGGCCACAATCCTATACATTGTACCTGGTGGCAGGTGTGTTTGATCATGTGGCTTGTGTTGTTTAAAATGAACAACAACTGAAACTTCAGGAATGGGGAAGGGAAGGCAAAGGGACATAAACATGTTATAAATACACAGATGAACATAACTTGTCATGTGTCCTTGGTTCCTAGAAACTGTTTCTAGAAAGGATGCTTAAAAAAGAAGACTAGCATTAAAAGAAATTGACACACAATCTTCCCTTTCTCTGAGTTTTCTCCTCAAAGAAAACCAAATGGAATTTAGGAAGTGCCTTCTTGCTGGATTTTCACACCTGAAGTCAGCATCAGCTCATTTCTAGAAGCTGCTCTCCAAACTTCATGTCTCTTTATTGAGAGTAATCCTGAGCAAACACCAAGATGAGAAATATTGGTCTGTTTCCAGTACTGAGTGATTTGAGCATGAAACCCCCTCCCTCCCCCCCGGTCTGCTTTTTACATATTTCCCTTGTTCGAAAATACTGCTTCCCAGTGTATTTTCCCACCCATGCATGCAGCTCTCCATTCTTGTTGGGGTTGCCAGTCAGTCTGGGGTCTGGAGCAGGGCTGGAGACTGTTCAGCTATTTATACTTCCACACAGGTGTGGAGAGATTTTTTAAAAATTTTTATTCTCTCTCTCTGGCAAACAGCCTGCATATCAAGCTGCTGTTCTTGGTTTTGAACAGCGTCTCAATTTGCAAGACACTCCTGAATATCTGAAGTGGCGTGAAATCTGACACACTTTCCTTTCGGCTTCTCCACAAGAAGCACTTTACATGGAAAGGTCACGAAGTCAGGTCCTCGTCACCCACCCAATTTTACCAAGAAAGAAAAAACCTCCATCCTTTATTGTTGGATGGGTTTTTAGGTTTCCATCTTCACAGAAGCTTTTACATATCCATTTGTCTACTAACCAACACCTAAATGTTACATAGTCAATATTTTGTTTCTGTTAATGCTATTTAATTCAATGCATGCAGGAGATATTACACGCATGTACCTGGTGCTAGGTGTCTGCCTAGAGAGCAAAGGACCAGACCCAGGACCCATAAGAGGGAAGCATAGTGGTAAAATTGTACAAAGGTCTGGGGTCAAAAGGGAGCCCCAGGAACAAAAGGAGGGGGGCACAAAATTTTCCTGAAATTTTACATTTTCTGACCTTCCCAGGGCCCATGAGAGGGAGGTATTGGGGATTCATCTTACCTGGGCCCAGGGTGAAGAGGGGGCTTGGGAGCCAAAGGAGGGCCCCCAGTTTTTTGGGATCTCAGAAAATGTTTGCATACATTGTGTGAACACTAGCAATCACATCTTGGGTAAATTTACACCATTTTATATATTGTAGTTCGTAGAAATTACGATCCAATGATTTTAAGAAATCATGAGAAGGGAAGGAACTTTGTATCCCAAAAGGAGTCGAAAAGAAACTTTGTACCCCCTGAAAAAAATTCCTCTCAGAGGCCCTGGGCAGAGCAAAAACATGGCTGCTTTACAGGACAGATGGCAAGAAGCCACAGATTCAAAGACCAGGAAGGTCACGCTGTTCATTTGAACCATGTCACCACCACAACCCCTTCCTTAATAAATCCGTGGAGTTCAACACTCCAGACTGAAATGGAGCCCGGTTTCCTCCTGTAATGTAAATTGAGTTTTCACACCTCCAAAAATGCAAATGAAGCCTTTCTATCAAAAACAAGGTGCAAAAACACAGGAAAGGTTTCACAACTCTAATAACCCCCATCAAATCCATGTTTAAATTCAGTCTCAGAGCAATCCAGTGACCACTCAATCGAGCTGCTGCACCTTCAACCAGGTGGGAGAACGAAGATAGAACCCAGCAGAGCTCCTTAGCAAGCAATAGAGGACCTCCTGACTGAGCCATCCCACCTCAGAATTGTTGAAACGCAGGTACAGCACCATCTGCAGGACACTGGTGTGCACTGTACAGTCCAGGACTCGGAGACTATCTGTCTAAGGGCCCAGTCCTCCAGTGCTGATGAAGCCCTGCCAATAGGGTGTGCATCCTACAGTGCAGGGGTGGGGCACAGAAACCTCCTCAGGATAAGGGAAAAAATGTTCTCATACCTCAGGGATGCAGTGCAGCTGCATTGGGCCTGGAAAGTTAGATAGGACTGGGCCATGAGACCTTGACTCTACCATCTTTGACGTGTGGGATTGTGTTTCTACCTGGCTTTCTTCCTCCTCCTTATCTCTCTCCTTCTGCCTGATCCTGAAAGCATGCAGACCTCTTTCCTTTTTTTTTTAATTTATATATTTTATTTATTTATTTATTTATTACAGGTACAGGAAAGGGAATAGGTTTAACTTAGGGTGGGTACAACACAGGTTACACATAAGGTTTGGCCCCAGATTCCAACATACATCATTCAGTTAACAAAACAAAACAAAACAAAAACACACAGACACCATAATTATCAGTGCAAAGGCTATCATATTTATCAATATAAAAAATTAACTTTTACAAAACACTCAATCTTGTCTAACTAAATTTGTCTACCCAATCGTAAAAAAAACTTCCAGTATTTTCTTACTCTATCTAAATCTCTCTCTTTCATTCTTTCTGTTAAGACTTCCATTTCTGCTACTTCATAAATTTTGTCTATTAAATTTTCTCTAGACGGCACATCTATAGATTTCCATTTTTGCGCAAACAATATTCTTGCCGCTGTAACAATATGTACAATAAGGTGTTTCTTAGATTGGTCTTCAATTTCTGATGTCACATTTAGGAGGAATATTTCTGGTTTGAATGGTAATACACAATGCAGTATCTCTTGCAACACTTTATGTATCATTTTCCAGTATTTCTTTGCTTTTTCGCATGTCCACCACATAAGATAAAAAGTTCCTTCTACCTCATTACATTTCCAACACTTGTTTGATAACCCAGAGTACATTTTTGCTAATTTCTCTGGCGTTAAATACCATCTATAAAACATTTTATATAAATTCTCTTTAAAAGACACTGCTTTAGTTATCTTAATTAGAGGTCTTAATCAGACCTCTTTCCATGTGCTCTGACCAGCCACATGGATTCCATCATGCCATGAGGTCACATATACTCATGCAAAGGAAACAACTCTAAAATTCTCCGTTCCAAAGTTTAGGACCTGTACTACCAACAAGAAAGGGCATATAGTAGGATCCTGGCATCTGCAAATCCAGCACTGGTTCACCGTGGATGCAGGGTGAAGTTAAATGTCATGCAGCACCCCAGGTTAATTGTCCTGACATTTTTTTTAAAGCACAAAATATCAGCTTTCCTGCCTTCGTGTGACGAAACTGCACCATTTCCAAGCATCTCAGAGCTAAAAATAGCACTAAAGACCGACATCTGGGTTACGTGAGCAGCCAGGTCTATCTGGCAACGCACAAGGGGGGCCCACAGGAGTTTATGCTGGGGCAAGGGAACAATTGTTCCCTTACCTCCGAAAAGCCCCCTGGAGGTCAAAACTCCCTTGCAGGGTTGGCACCGCTGCATGGGGAGTTGCAGTATTACTGATGGAAACTAGGGCTACGGTCCTATACACAGCTACATGGTAGTAAGTCCCATTGAGTTTTATAGGACTTACTTCTGAGTAGGCATGCAGAGAATTGTACTGCCCAACTCAAATTCTTCTAGACCATCTAAGTGTGATATGCCACCAGGAACTAGGGCCCTGGGTGCACAAAACTGTAGTTGTAGGCCACGCTAAACCCAAGGACTGATGTATCTTGACTCTCTGCACTTCCACATAGGCAGAGATCCTTCAGACCATTTAAGCAAATTAATTTTTTTTGACAGATCTAACGGCAAAACTGCCAAGAAAAATGGCTTTGCTGTTCTAGAAAGGCAGTGTGCACCCTCCTTGCCAAATGAAGATTTGCCCTGATTAGAATAAGGGGGTGGGGAGATGAAAGAGTCTGGTTTCATTTCATTCACTGAATTTCCATAGTAATAAAACTCCCTTTAGGTAAAGGAAAGGGGCACACTACTCAGAGCAAGGTTTAGTAGCAAGCAGGAAGGCGTGCATCTAGCACTTTAAATTACTAAGGTTTAAACAGATAATTTTTTAATGCTCAGGTGTGGAAAAGAACCCAGAGAATTTGAAAAAGCCAAGCGAGAAAGAAAAAAAAGCCTTCTTAAGCCAAAGAAGTCCACTGACCTTGATGAAAGCAGTCTTTGGACAACAATGAAAACCAAAAATCAGAACACACTCATGCAATAGGCTTCCATTCTTTTTGCAGCCCAGACCTAAACTTCAGACCTGCCAGCCTATGTGCACTGGAGCAGCAACAGCTTTGCAAGAGCAGACACCAGTCCGCTGAAAAATGCCCCACAAACACGGGTTCAATGCCAGAAAATTTATTTCATTAGCTTCTATCTCGACTAGCTCAGTTCCCATTCATTACTGCCAGGATTTTTATAACCTGCAAATTGAAATAGGTACGTGATCACAATGCTTGGCAAAGAGTTTTCATGACACCCTCCAACCTGCTATGCCTTGCTCTATTGTACACGTTGTTTCGTGGTACTCTAAACCAGGGTGCCCAAACCCTGGCCCGGGGGCCACTTGCGGCCCTCGGAGGCTCCCAATCAGGCCCTCGGGGAGCCCCCAGTCTCCAATGAGTCTCTGGCCCTCCAGAGACTTGCTGGAGCCCGTGCTGGCCCGATGCAACTTTTCTCAGCAAGAGGACGACTGTTTGACCACTCACCTCAGCTGAGGGACGAGGGCCCTCTCCACTGCTTGCTGCTTCATGTCTGTGATGCAGCAGTGGCAGCGAAGGAAAGGCTGGCCTTGCTTTGGGCAAGGCTTTTTATAGGCCTTGAGCTACTGCAAGACCTTCATTCATTCATATAAGTTCCATCTCTAATATATTCATTTATGTAAATTTATTCAAATTTGAAATGGTAAATAATTCTTTTTTCCCCCGGCCCCCGACACAGTGTCAGAGAGATGATGTGGCCCTCCTGCCAAAATGTTTGAACACCCCTGCTCTAAAAAGAAATTAGAACTCAGATCCAACATTATCTGGTGAAGACCCAAACTCTTACCCTTTGATCTTCAGAGGCAACACACCCCAATTATGACAGTCAACTCCAAATATGCTTTAAAAAATTTTCATTTTTGTGAAAGAAAAAAAAATTACACTGTGTTCACCACCAAACATTGATGTTTCATCTGAGTCGCAGAAAACTCCAGGGAATCTCCTGAAAGATATGGATGACAAGTGTGCTGATAGCCTGGGCCAGTCTTCGGCACAGGAGCTTGACTTTGGCCTTCTGGCCCCTCTCCCCCTCCCAAGTCTCATCAGCATCCCAATCCCTGGAGAACTGATACTGGTGATACTCTGATACTAAGGGCGCAATCCTAACCAACTTTCCAGCACTGGCATAGCTGTGCCAGTGGGGCATGTGCTTCAACCTGCAGTTGGGGGGCAGTCACGGAGGCCTCCTCAAGGTAAGGCAATGTTTGTTTCCTTACCTCGAAGCTGTATTGCTCTTAAGTCAGTGCTGAAAAGTTGGTTAGGATTGCAGCCTAAGAGAGTACGCAGATGATGGAAGGAGCGTGAAGAAACTGAGCCTGTCTTTAGGTGAAGTTAGTTCTGCAATGGTGTCAGATTATATTTTTGGTCACCATTATGTATACTTTAGTGGCTTAGTTAGAGAGGGTGCAAACCACTATATTTTGCAGGGAGTCTCCCCACATGGAGCCATTCCAGGCAGGGGAGCAAAACAAACACATACGCACTAAAGAGAGACGTAAGCACTAAGTTTCGTAGGGAGCCTCACCGCGGCTCCCCCTGCCTGGAATGGCTCCGATGGGGAGGGAGAGAAGCTGTTTGGTGAGGCTCCCTGCAAAACCAAGTACTTTGCACCCCCTCTAGCTATGCCACTGGTATACTCAGTGTTTGGTATAAAATACCAAATTAATACTGATCTTGATACTGATGAGCTTTAAACATGAAACAAAGTTCTCAGCCACACTTTATATTTTCCAAATACTTAAATGCTTGCAAGAGTCACGATGACAGATGTATCTTTCAAAATGAAAAGTATTTCTATTTAGATATGTGGGTAAACACACAGTGGCTGCAATCCTAACCACAGTTTCCTGAGTAAGCCCCACTGAACAAAATAGGACTTACTTCTGAGTAGACCTGGTTAGGATTGTGTCCAGTGCCTCTAATACAAACTGAAGAAACGGTTCACCTCTTTTTTCAGTCAACATGATGACTGAAACTACAGTACAGGGTACATGCCAAAGAATCCTCCAATTTAATTTTTGTGATTTGCAATTACACTGTCCACGTGGCCAGTGGAAACGTGCAGGGTGGTCACAGAGTTAATGACCACCTTCTCATGTTATTGTAATCACTGTTTCAGTTTAAATGATTATTATATATTTACATATTTTGTCTCCTATGGTCTGACTGCCTGCTACAAACCATTTTATCAGCCCTTATTTGCTATTTGCAAAATTATTTTCTAATTAGTAGCTTTCAAAGGCTAGAGGCAGAAAGAAACCTTTGTCGTAGGGACCTCCCGCATTCCAGAATTTCTATATCCTTAGCATGCACTGGGCCTACCACAATGATTTTCCTATATGCTCTACAACCCCATCATTATGGACCAATGTCATTCCTCCATAGACAGAACGTTTTCTAGGAGCTTGTTTGGTGAGCTTGTGATCCCTTGGTATTTGCTATGAAGATGCTGAGATGTGAAGCACAGACACAATGGGGAGACCCGACTGCCCTCAAATCTTTGTCTGGAGATGCTCACCTGTCCTTCACACTTGATGCATTTACCTTGGAGAACATCAAGAGGTCCAAGCAGCTGCACAAAGAGTGAAGTTGTTTTAGATGTTGGATTCTGTCAACATAAGATTTCTTCTCCTGCTTAGAGCTGTAAACAAATTATTCAGGCAGAACAGATTGCTCTAGGTCAGTGGTTGCTGGATGTAGCTGGGACGCAAAGCCTCTGCAACCTCTTCTTCCCAGCTCACCTGGGTGCTGCCATCTTGGATCTCACAAAATCTCACATGATTCAAGATATCAGCACCCAAATCAAGTGAAATCTCATGAGATCCAAGATGACAGAGCTCAAATCTTGTAAGATTTGGGTGTTGCCATCTTGGCTCTCATGAGATTTTTCAAGATCCAAGATGGTGGTGCCCAGGGGGAATGGGTAGGAGGGGTGACTGGGGACATCCCGCAGCATCCGTGTGAGTGTGTCATGACACCCAAAGGCACCGTGATGAACACTTTGGGAATTCCTGCTCTAGGGGCATTTTTTTCAGTCCAGTAGAATAACACTGTCAATGCCACTAATGCAAGATCAGCAACACTTCTCAAAAATAACACAATTAAACAGAACAGTATAACTATTTGGGTTGTGGTTGCTGTTTTAAATCCTGTGGCATCTAAAAGACCAGCAGTATTATTGTGGCACAAGTCTTGTGAAAAAAGGGCCCATTTTATCAGATACCTGACAAATAAATGAGCTCAAGTTCATAAAAGCTTACGGCACAATAAAATTTTACATGTTTTACATGTCACACATCTCTTGGTTGTATTTTACACCACAGATCAACATGCACTGGTGTTCCTGGTTCCAGGAGCCAGGAACACAAACCGGATGTGGGTCACTATCACTGTTTTTAGATATTCAGAGGCTTGAAGAACCCTGTAGAGGCAACTGCAGGCTCCCCTCACTCCTTAGGAGGCCAGAGCTGCCCCTGGTAAGTATGAAAAAATCCCTTTTGTCCTTGGCAGCAGCGCGATCACATTGTTGCCTTCTCCATCGCTCCATCCTTTAAGGAGGCAGAGACGACTGAGAAAATAGGTTAGAAAATATTGAATGCCAACACTTTAGATTATGTTTCTATACATTTTGACTGAGAATTTCTGATCTTTATGGGATGGTGAAATAATGCTACTTGGCATGGATGAAGCCCCCAGCACCTCTAACGGCCGAGTAAGAACTTTTCACCTGCAGCGAAGCCACCCAATTAGAACACAGGGAAGGGTTTCTCAGAAGGTCACGCATGTTCTGCTTTCAGATCCAATGCCAAGCCCACTGTCCAAGTCAATATTGGGTAGGCTGGATGTGGAGTTGACAGTCTAACACAAGAGAACTGTGGTTGGTCACCTTGAACATTTTCTGGTATAAGGAACACGGCTACAAGCCCCTAAGACACTTGGTATATTTCAGCCTGGACTATTTATTTCATGTACAGTTTATTCAGCTTAAAGATATCTTTAAACTCTTGGGATGGGGAAGACAAAAACAAACAAAATTTAACAATGAACTCCACCATATTGCTTCGTTTTTAACATATTTTTGAAATACCGCATCCCATTTTTTCTGTAAACTTTAGCTGAAGGTGACATACAACATTAAACTATAAACAGACAATAAGAAAACAAGAACAATTACAGAAAGACAATGAAATGCTTTGTTCCATAGCAAGATGATCAAACTAATTAACAGCCTGACAAAATCAGCATGAAATACAAGTCCTCACTAAAAGTTGTTGATTGGTTCTTGGAAAAGGCAAATTTAAGTGAATAATTTATAACGAAACCAGTTTTAGCACAGCTAATTGATACAGGTAAACAAGAGGTAAGTTCCTGCAGCATATTTCTGGTCACAAAGTCATCACCAAACTTCTAAAGACCAAAACAAATCTAATATTAAGCACTGAAATAAATGTGAACTTTGCAGGTTGGAGAAACCCACGCAGACATGGGGAGAATGTGCAAACTCTGAACAGACAGTGGACCTGGCCGGAATTTTTTTTTTCCCCCATGAACTTTATAACAAAATGACTTTAAGTGAGGAGTTGTGGTATGGCCCAAAATCCATGGATGCAGAGACAAAACAGATTGAGACTATGCAGCTAACAGCACAAAGGCCACATGCTCTCCAAGCGCTCTCCATAGTTCTCATGTCTGTCTCAATCAGGTTTCTCACTCCCAAAAACATGACATTGTTAAGATGCAACACCATTACATGGTTGGTAGCTGCTAGTAGACCTCATAATGACCCACACAGCACCATCACAGAAAGTAGAAAAGTCCTGTCTCTAGACAGAACTTTGGACATATCACAGCCTAGAAACCCTGAAGAACATGAACAAGTGACCCTTGGTCAAGACAGCACCAACCTTGTCATAATCCAAAAGAGTTCTTCAAATAAGACGGACAGCCATACCTGAATTTTGATTGGCAGCCTGACTGAACGCACTGCCAACCTGCCCACTTACCATTGGAGCGGTGAATGCAGGTGTGCTGGTTATCACTCAGGAAAAAACCTTCTTTGCACTGACATTCATAGCTTCCCATCGTATTGACGCAAATCTGTTGGCAGCCCCCATTGTTATCAAGACATTCGTTGACATCTAGAGAAACAAGTTTTGAGAAGTTTTATTAAGACAAATGTGGGGGGGGGAAGCATTTCTAAGGTAAGAATCCAACCAAGGCATCAGGAAGAGGAAGTGCTCTGGGTGTCTGCCATACAATTGTGAAACCTGATATTGGGTGGATTTATGTTTGGCAGCTTAAGAATCTGCTATTTGCTTGCACTAACTTAAAAAAAACAACGTCCACCAAGAGGGTCACACTCAAACGAACTGAAACATAAAATGGAGTTACTGTTGAATTAGTCACACTGGAAGATCTCGATACTGTATATTCACACCACTCAATTCTAACATTGCTTGGAAGCTTTGCTGGTTATAACAATGCTTCCCAAATTGTGGGTCGCAGTCCACTGATGGTTTGCAACCCAATGTGCCGTGGGTCACGACGTGATGCTCTCTGCTGTGCCGCACAGGATTACTCTGCCAAAGCTTTGATTACCTGCACCTCATGACTTTAAGAGCCTATTCTACCAATCCCCTCCAATGAAGCAGCCACAAAATGGCCACCGCTGCATCTTGTGGGGTGGGGCAGTTGCTGAGGCCTGAGAACAACAGTTCCCTTACCCGGGGCTAAGCCGGATGGGAGAGGGGTTCAACTCAGACCTGGGCTGGCTAAATAGCTGGCACAGCTCTGCATGGACCTGCACTGCAGGACTGGGTCCAGGAAGAGGGTTAAGATTCAGCAGCTGCTGCCAAAACTACCCCAATCCCAGACTCGATCTGCTCTCCCTCTGCCCCAGTTGCTGCCCCATTTTGCCTTCCCCTGCCCTGTCACTGCCTCATCTCACTCTCCCCTGCCCTGTTTTATCCTCCTGCCACCCACTCCTGCCTTCCCATCAACTTCCCATCGACAGCAGGAGCATCCTAGCACCATGCTACTGATTGTTTTATTGGAGAGCCTTTGACAACTGGTGCTGACTGCTTTATGGCGGCTGGCAGTAGTTGAAGAGGTGTGCCGACATCCCCGGCCCTTTATGAGGGGGCCACAAGTTCATGTGGTCAAGCAGGGCTTAAACTTTGCTTCCGTTCATTGTGAATAAGCTGTGAGATGTTTTCACAGCGTACCCAGTGCACTGGTACACTCTGGAACTTCCATCTGCAGGCCAAGTTCTGTGCTGTATTAAAAGCAGCAGTCAACAACTTATCCAATGTCGAGTGCGCCAAATGCACCAGCCTGCAATTATCTGTCATCACTGACATAATGGGACTGGGTGCTCATCTCCTTCCACAGTCCCAGCTCCAAGCAGTTCAAATCTAGGTAATTTAAGTTCACTTAACGGGGCTATTTGTGGAAGCAAATCGTTTTCTGGACCATTCAAGGGCTGGTTGAAAGGGAATAGGTACGGCTTCAGAACTTTAAAAATCAATACAAAAGTGGAAAGATATTTTAGCGGTATTTACAGCCCTAAGTAATAAATAAAATTCTTGTTCATGCCATTTTGCAAACTTCAAAGGAGGTCCAGTCGATCTATCATCTCAGGGCCCAGTCCTGCCCAGTTTTCCTGAGCTGATGCAGCCACAGTGCAGCCCCAAAGTAAGGGAACATTGAAGAGGCCCCTAACGGCTGCCCCCCACCACAGGATGCAGTGCACACCCCCTTGGTATGGCTGCATCAGCACTGAATGTTGGGTAGCGTTGGGCCCTTCAATACATATAAGATTGACCTTGACTTATTCCTGCTGTCCTGTAACAATATCTGGTGCAGGTCCTTAAAGGTCCTTAAACTATGAGACAGAGTTAGACAACAGAAGAGAGATGGTGCCGCTGTCATTTGCTTTTCTCCCTTCCTGGTAATGTTTGGTGCCACGATGTGTGAAGTGACATCACGGTGCTATGCCTTTCTTTGTTCCTGCCGCCAAGAGCCATCAGTGTGAGGCTGTCAACTGAATGGGCTGTGTGATGTCACTGTGCTGGGTGTTTTCACCCATTTAATTACGTCAGTGGTTCCCAAACCTTTTTGACTGGTCGCTCCCTTGACTTCCTGGGCCATTGGCTGAGGTTCCCCATTAGGGCTACAATCCTATCCATTTTAGAGGGGCGGGCTTTTTGTGAGGATTCCGCAGCTCCTCTGGCTGGTGTACACAGGTTCTTTGAGAACCATGGCTCACAGTTTGGGAACTATTGAATTATGTGCACTAGAGGGCAGGGAGAGACACAGAGCAAGAGCAACTCCGTGTTCCTTGCACTGCCTTGTTCCACACTTACTTTGACCTGGTCAGCACCAGCTGCCATAATGGGGACTCTTCCTAGTTTTCAGATCTCAATATCATTCCCATAATGACATCAGATATATACTCAATAGGATGAGATTCAGGAGACTGGTGGTGGATCCTGCCTTAACTCTTCCTGGATCAGCACCCACTGCCCACTCTCTGGAGGAAACCACCTCTCCCAAGTGCTCACAATCCCTTTATCTCCGTTAAATTAGCATCGGTGCAGACCAGAAGCCGAGTCACTGTTACTCCTTCAATGAAGCACTCCCATTACAAATGCTGAATTGAAGCTTGTTGCCATTTACGGTAATCGCGCAACTCAAAATGTAATTTGCAAAGGGGTGAATACTGTCATTGGGGAAGAGGTTCCAGAATCAGCTCAGGTGCACTTAGTAATCACCTGAATATTCATCTGTCCCACATTATAGTTCCAGAAATGTGATCAACAAGAAGGAGCATGGCTGAAAATATGGTACAGACCCAGAAATCCAAGCCAGGGAGCTGCAAACAGGTTGCAACTCCCAGGGAAGCAACCACCAGTGCTCAGGTACATGTGGCTGTCATAAGTATTTGCTGTGAGAAATACCAAGACACCTGCAGCAGCCATGATTGCTGCAAAAAGCATGGAGGTTGAGTACCACGGCATACATATCAATTGGATTTACAGCCCAGTCCAATTTCTCCCACACCTTAGCAATGCAGTTGCACCACCACAGCATGTGCTGCACCCCGTGGGCAGGCAGTCCCAGAGGTTCCCTTACCCAGGGAAAGCCCCAGAGCCTCAGACAGGTCTACTCGAACCTGTGCCAGTAAAACTGCTGGTGAAGGTCCATGTGGACTTGGGTCAGAGGATCATTTCCGAGAAGGGGGTTTGAATTCTGCTACCACCAAACCCGCCCCCTTCCTGGACCCAATCTACCCTCTTCCTCGCCCTGCTGCCATCCCATTCTGCCCACCCCGCCCCATTCTACCTCCCACCCCAGTGTACCTGGGTCAGTGGGCCTTCTCCAATCCACCACTATGCACAGGGACACTCTGGCCTCTATGCTATTGTTCCGGCTGCGCATGGCTTTTCATGCTGCCACAGAGCGTATGACCGCTGTGCGGCAGTATCTGTTGGCAGAACACTAGTTCCACCAGAGGATAAGTGCAATAGGATTGGGCTGTTAAGTGACATTGGAAAAAAAAGTCCCATACAGAAGGCGGACAAAACAAGTGGCCAATTTTTCATTTCCTCTTACAAATATTTTGTGTTTATATTTCTTATACTTTGTGTGTATACGAAGCTTTCCAAAAGTTGTTTAGTTTCTGTTAACACTCAGTGTTTTAACACAGGGAAAAAAGCCCTCGCTGAGCTGTTGGATAATATAAAGACAAACAAACATCAGCCACAGAAACCTTTGTTTGGGGTACAGGCAGTCCACACGTTGCGCACAGCTGTCCAAAGAGAGGAGGAAAACAAAGCACCGGAATCCAAATGAAAGAAGGGAGAGCCGGGAGCTCTTTAATCACGGCCCTGATTGCGCAACCTCAAATCAATTAATGCTACATTTCCCATCTGGCAGCTTAGGAAATGATTTCCTACACAACTGCAAGTCTCCTCTCACAGGGTGTTTGGAGAATGGTTGTCGTGCTCCGTTTTGAAAGGAGAGAACTCAGGTAGGCCATATTTTGTGACGGATGCTGAAGCCGCGGAAAATCTTTGCACTGATTGATCCTGAAGCGAACGTGGACCAACACGGACCACAGCTAATGGGCTTCTGAACAAAAGCCAGAGCGCTCCTCAACTGTCAGACTCTACACTGCAGGGACGTGCGATGGGTGGGGAGGCAAGTGAGGCAGAGCCTCCCCACCTGAGTCCTTCAAAAAGTGCTGCCACTGTGTGAGGCACACAAGCACTCACAACCCCTGCACTCCTGGATTGGATCCCCCACAGACAAAAAGGGCAGGCTGTAAATACAAAATTCCAGGGATAGCAATAAGCTGCAGCCTAAAACCAGCCTACCTCGAGGATTGCACTGCCGTTGCTGTTGACAACCGCCCTTGCCTTTCACAGGTTGCTGCCCACCCCGCGCCACGAGAGAGAGCTGAGAAAGCCGTGGCTGTTGCCAATGTCTTGATGCCTCTGCTCTGGGGCTCCCCCTTGCCCTCTGCAGGCTGCTGTCCCACAGGCAAGGACACCAGAAAGCGGACAGCCTCCCCGAAGCCAGCAGTAGAGCCCTGCCTTCCTCACTGACCTCCCACCCGCACCCCGTGGCTTTGCAAACTCCATGGCCCCACTGGCACCTGTGATGTGGCTGTATGTTGTATAGTTAGTAATGGCATAAGAGCATCAGAGAATCCCTGCTCAGTCGGGCCACAGGCCCATCTAGTCCAGCTTCCTGCATCTCACAGTGGCCCATCAGATGCCTCAGGAGGGCTGCAGCCCAGACCATGGGGCTCCATGTCTTCAGTTGAACTGCTGGCCAACTGTGGGGCAGGTGGAAGGCCATCAAGGCAGCCATCCATAAAGAGTGGGTCTTCTGGGCCTCACACGTGCACCTAAGCCCCTATGTCCCCAGATGCTGCATCTCTGGGAGCAAGTAAGGTGGCACACGTCCTGGGACCACAGTCCATATCGGTAAGCTGCCACCGGGGAGGGGGAGGGGGAGGGCTCTTGCATGGGTGAGCTGGACATGGCCTGGCTAGGGCTAGTGTGAGTTTTCAGGACAAGGCAGCACTAAGGATGTCCCCCTCCATCCTTCGCATTTGCCTCCAGTCCCATGCACAGCCTCACCGTGGCATAGGGATGGCAATGCTTGCTGCAGATGGCATGGTGGTACGGCAGGCTGCAGCTAGCATTGGCACCTGCCTGGGATGGGCACTATATAGCCTGTGTTGGTAGCTTGGCAACATGTGACATTGTCTGTGCCGTCTAAGGCACATTCACGTGGATGGACACCCTGCTAAGTTCAATGGCGCTTGCACCCAGAGCAGGATGCATGGGATTGCAGCCTGTGGCTGCAGCCCTCGACACACCTTCCTGAGGGTTAACTCCACTAAACACAATGTGGCTCACTTCTGAGTAGGCATGTACTACAGCGTGTGTTGGCCACACTCAGCTCTCTGCGAACATGCAGCTCAGTTGCCAGATTGTCACTGCACAAGTGCAAAGGTATTTTTGGTCTTTCCAATAACATAAAGAGGTTTAATGTATGATGGACTGATATCTGACCTCATCAGAGAAAAAAAATGATGGAAAAATTATTTATTTAATGCATTTATACCTCAACTCAAGGCGGCAAATACAATTAAAAACTCACAAGAGTAATAAAACAATGAAGCATGAATAACAATTAAATCAATAAGACAAAACACCCAGTGGATTGCATACAATTAAACAAATTAAGATCACATTCAATTAAAATTAAAATGCCATTCTAAATGACAGTATATATACACTGAAGTGTATGGGAGGGGAGGAAATTCATCAATAAATCAGTAAGAAAGAAAATCAATCAGAAGAGACCATCTGGATAAATATGCTACTTGCGTGTAAGAAAACAAAGTATTCCCCTCATGCCTAGGAACAGAAAGTTTATTTCACCAGCGGTTTCAAGTTAGCTCTAAAGAAACATTCGTTCATGAGGCTAAATATTAATCTTGTGTCCACTGAACTGAAAAAAAAATAATCTTCATGAAGAACTACTGCAATTTTAAGTGATTACAATGCTAAAAGCAATTATATTTAACCAGACGAGGATCTCACCCTAGTTCAAATTCCCCACAGTGTCATTTCATGTTATATTTGAGAAATTCCTCAATAAAAATGTCAAATAGAGAATGAGTTGAGTTCCTCCGAGGACAGACTTGGAACATGGCCAATGTAAATGTGTAGCCAAGGAATCTCAACTAAAGGGGGGGGGGGAATGAAGCTCATTTGATTAGAAGAGAAAGAGGAAAAATTTTAAATAGGAATAGAGGAGGGGAAAACTAACCCACCAACCCCATCTTTTGTAATAGCTTGAGAAGTCACCTCAGTTCTTAGTTCTGGAGAAGATTATTTTCACTCTGCAATGGAGCAATTTTCAACACAAAATGGAGCCTGAGAGAATAACTTGAGCTTGATGCACAGCGGGCCCTCCTCATTTTAGCATCCATGAATGCCGCGCGCACGGCTCAGACGACGCGACTGGAACTCACTTCCAGTTTGTGCCGGTGACCAAGAGGTCCTCGGAGGCCCTCCAGTCGTGGACCGAGTCATCTATGGAATCTGGTATCTGCAGCGCCACCTTGCGGGTACTGAGGGCCCGCTTGTGTTGCTAAAAGTATAGTGAAAAAACTTTCAAAAAAAGGGGAAAAAATGGCCATGTTGCCTCAATATGCCATTGGTCCTGGCCTATAGAAATGTTTGCAAAATTCAGGAGCGGGCTTGACAAGACATGGTTGAGCTGGAGACAGGAAGGATTCTGGTACATTCCAAGTTTCTGTACTCCTTCCAGAGACAGCCTTAGATGACACAAACTGAAACTGCTGCGTGGAGCAGCACCTTTGCTGAGGTGGCAAAGCATCCCTTCCTCCTGACCAGCAGCTTCTCTGTGGCACAGACTCTTCTGCTGCCTGACCCCCACGGCCTCGCTGGCAGCTCTGAATATGTCTGAGCAAGTCTGCTGGGAGGTGGCAGGACAAGCAGACAGGCAAGAGAGAAGCTATGGAAGCCATGTGTCCCCGGTCTTCCTTCCTCCGCCTCTACTTGGTGCATCTGCTACAGGAGGTTGGAAATGGAAAAGGTGCAAAAGAGAGCGACTAAGATGATTACGGGGCTGGGGCACCTTCCTTATGAGGAAAGGCTATGGCGTTTGGGCCTCTTCAGCCTAGAAAAGCGACGCTTGAGGGGGGACATGATTGAGACATACAAAATTATGCAGGGGATGGACAGAGTGGATAGGGAGATGCTCTTTACACTCTCACATAATACCAGAACCAGGGGACATCCACTAAAATTGAGTGTTGGGCGAGTTAGGACAGACAAAATATTTCTTTACTCAGCGCGTGGTCGGTCTGTGGAACTCCTTGCCACAGGATGTGGTGCTGGCATCTAGCCTAGACGCCTTTAAAAGGGGATTGGACGAGTTTCTGGAGGAAAAATCCATTATGGGGTACAAGCCATGATGTGTATGCGCAACCTCCTGATTTTAGGAATGGGTTAAGTCAGAATGCCAGATGTAGGGGAGAGCACCAGGATGAGGTCTCTTGTTACCTGGTGTGCTCCCTGGGGCATTTGGTGGGCCGCTGTGAGATACAGGAAGCTGGACTAGATGGGCCTATGGCCTGATCCAGTGGGGCTGTTCTTATGTTCTTATGAGGTTCAAATTCTCTGAGCAGGCAAGTGGGGCCAATAGCATTTCTACTGTCATTTCATAGAGGGGCATTTTTGGGCAGGGGGAGGGTGGCCTTGGGGCACATCAGGCCCAGGAGGGGGGTGGGGTCAGCCGTGGCGGCACAGGCTAGATTCCAACCCCTGTCCCTAGCAGTGTAACTTGGGCCATTCAGATCAGTGTCCATGAAATTGCAGGTGTAAATGCAAGTAGCCCCATAGGGCTGCCTGGGACATTGCTCACGGTAAAGACTGAAGCATCAGGCTGCCTGTTTCAGCACAGGTTAGGACTGTGCCCTGAACTAGACCATTTTGCAGTTTAAGTAGCAGTCAGCAAGCAAGCAGGTGAAGTGCTGCATAATACGACTCAGCAATTTTCTCCACAATGACAACTCACCAAGGCAGTTGTGTCCATCATGAGCCAGCATGAAGCCATCATAGCACGTACACCGGTAGTTGCCAGGAATGTTGATGCATTCATGCACACAGCCTCCATTGTAGAAATCATTTTCACACTCATCAATGTCTAAGGAGAAAACCCATCCAGTTTACATGAGCAAAACAAATAGTACTAAGTACAGTATATAGTATTCAACACCAGGGACAATATTGCTTATATAAGAACTCTTTTTCAGATAAGGCCAGACATTATAATTTCCATTTCTGAGAGTACACTCGAGTCATATCCATAATGCAACATGATTTCAACCTTTGGAAAAACGCAGGTATTAAGGAAGTAACTTGTGTCTCACTAAGGGCACAATCCTAACCCCTTAAGTCAGTACTTTCCAGCACTGATAAGGGCAATGTAGCTCTGAGATGAGGGAACAAACATTCCCTGACTTTGAGGAGGCCTCCGTGAGTGACACCCAACTGCAGGATGCAGCACGTGTCCCATTGGCACCGCTATGCCAGTGCTGGAAAGCACTGACATAAAGGGTTAGGATTGCGCCCTAATTGTGTAGAAAGGGCTAACACCATTTTCATCATTGAAATGACTGGCAGGCACATTGCCATGAACAATATGTTTTATATTTTAGTTTGTAAAATACCTAAAGAGCAGCTCTTTCAGACTGTCCCCTTAATAGTGGAATATGGATGGCACTAATAAAAACAAGTATAGTTAGCTATACAGCCATACAAGGACACGTGAAATCAACCCTGAATTGCAGCCATCGTTATTTAGTGATTGCAGTCGCACCATCCAACAATAGCTTTATTTTATTTATTATTTACTTTTTATTTACTGGATTTTTATCCCACTTTTCTCCCCATACGGAATCCCAAATAGGCTTAAAGAAAATTATCACTGAAAAATACCAAAAAAATCACAAAAATCACAATTAAAATAATTACAATATATCCTTAAAAAACTCCTAAAACATTAAAACAACCTTAAAACGTTTACAATAAAACACAAGACTCACAGCAAACACCTTATAAGAAAGGACAGAACCTATAAAATCAAGATTGCCTTGTTAAAAAAGGCTGAGAACTCATCATGGTTTGTAACCTTTGATGGAATTTTCTTCTCTAGAAATCTGTCTAATCCCCTTTTAAAGGCGTCTAGGCCAGACATCATCCTCTCATCCTGTGGTAAGGAGTTCCACAGACTAATTGCACACTGGGTAATGAAATATTTCCTTTTTTCTGTTCTGACTCACCTGAAACCCAATTTTAGTGGTTGCCTCCTAGTTCTGTCGTTGTTTGAGAGGGAAAAGAACATCCCTCTATCCACTTTATCTATCCCGTGCATAATTTTGTAGGTCCAAACCATGTGTTGTTTTCCTCCCCGCCCCAATTGCGCTGCTAGGCTCTCATTCTATTCAAGATGAAGATTCATCCAATTGACAGGGTAATCCAAATGTTTCACAGAAAAGGTGGGTTTTGAAGAAGGATTAGAAGAGAGAGCAGGGCAATGCAGAGAGCAGGGCAATGACTCCCAGGGGTCACCAGGGGTTGCAGGAGAGAGGGATAAGTTCCCAGAAATACAAGGAAACAGACAATTGCCTTTTGCATGTAAAACAAGGTTTAAAAGGTTAGTAATCAATGAATAACGTTGGGGAAGAACATGAGGCTTCTTCAAGTATAAAAAGGTGTATGTAGAGGCTGAAACTTGTAAAAGGAAGCAAGATAAATGACTCTACCAAGATACAGTTACGGAGACTTATGACAGGTTACTGTTTGGATTAATAAAGATACTCTGCACAGATGTGGGTTAGGAGGAGTGTAAGTCTGATCTTGTTTTCACTTTATATCCTTAACCAGCGGATCCCAAACTTACCAGCATCACCATTCCCCCCTCCCCCTGTTTCCTCTTCCCAGCTCAGATGGGCGCTGCCACTTCGATTTCACAAAATCTTGCAAGATCAAAGACGGTGAGGTCTGGGAGAACAGGTAGGAGGGCACTGGGGAGGCCCCATGGCACCCCTGTGAGTGCACCGCGACACCCCTAAGGCATCAGTCACAATAAACGCTTTGCGAACCCCTGCCTTAAGCCATGTTTTTTTTTTACAGTTACTGTGCAGCCAAAGTCATCAGCAAAGAGAATAATGACCCACAGTAACCTTAAACTGCAGTCTAGACTCCCCAACCCTAAGCATTGTCTCTGGCCTTGTCTGATGACAGACCTTCAAACATGAAACATATTTGGCCAGAATGTATGTTTTTCTTTCATTCTGTGCCCTTTTACATTTGAATCTGGAACTAATTTGGGAAGCATAAATTGCAAATGACTTTCAATAATTTATGTTCTTGAAACCCTGTTGAAATACAACCATCAGGAAGCTGTCTGCCTGCATAAATCTTCAACATCTTCCATTGCGATCAGCTATCCAGTTGCAAAACAAAGCACTTGGGGAAATCACATGTGGCAGAGCTCGGGTACTAAAATGGCTTGAAATGTAATGTTTTCATTGCCGATATGTCAGTAGTTGGCTTCGCAGAAATATTTATTCAGACATCTGAGGGGAATAGATGTGCCTCTACAATATTTAACAAACTCAAACGAAATAAATGATGTGCCAGAAAAGAAACATTGCAGGGGAAATAAAACCAGTTTTGCTGGAAGACAGTGAAATGAAACAAAATAAGGCAGACCTTTGGCCATCCAGAACTGATAGTGATAATATTCACGTCAGGATATATTTGGAGGACTTTATTTTTTGAAATTTACCATGGCTATCATCCTATTCAAAAACTGTTAGGTGATGAATTTGCTGAGCAGCACAAACCTATTCCCCCACCACCATTCCTCCCAGCCATCATGAACGTACCATAAAGCATGTCCGCGATGACCTGAGAGGAGGAGAGGCAAGCACATAGACGTGCACTGGACTCGCTGATGGATTCCAGTTGATGGAACAGTTGATGGACCAGTTGATGGATGGACTCCATCAGTGTCAAGCCAGACAGGGCAGCAGAGAGTCCTGATACTGTCAACACCACCTCTATTCACTGCTCAGTGCAAGCTTTTTGGGCTGCCTTGTGAAAAGGATGGCCCTGCATGTGCGCATTTATTGTTGTGGTTTTATCCTATTTCTGTGTATCTGAGAAGTTTTTAAACCTGGAAGGCAGAACTTTTTAATGTTTCACTTAAATAAATACAATTACAGCAAGCATTACAAAAAGGGGGGCGCTGTCTCTTCCACTGTGCCATCTGCATGTTTTGGGAAGAGCTTGGAATTCAAAATAATCACAACTGCTTTTAAAATCTGCGGTCTAATTAATTGGTGGGCACTTAAAAATCAAACAAAAGGGGTTTCAATAGTTAATTGAATCATTCAGCTAAACAGCACAGCCCTCTAATAAATGTCCTCTAATAATCATAACTACAATTACCGTCCCATAGTGAAATACTAATCATGATTTTTACAGCACATTTCAAGTACGAAAGTGTTTGATATGTTATAAACAGTAGGGCTGCAATTCTATTCTATGGGAGTAAGACTCACTGACTGCAATGAGACTTACTTCTGAGTAGACACGCGTAGCTTGGTCTCTCAGTCTGTAAAGTAAGCCAGTATTATTACCCCAAATTGTAGATTGGGATCAAAATTGTAGCTCATAAGGCCACCCAGCAAGTTTGTAGCTGAGATGAGATTTAAACCAGGGATTTCCCAGTTCACAGTTTATTCTCTTGGCCACTGCAATACAGCAGTTCTCAATTGTAAAAGCCATCTTACAGTTGACATGTTGTAGTAGTAGTATATCCAAACTGGACTGGAAATAAGTGTCCTAAATCTCTCTCATATAAAAACCTATGAACATTTACAAATACACAGTTGATTCTGCTCAGAAAAAAAAGAGTATGCGAACCATTGCCAATTGCAACGGTTTAATTAGTCAGATATTTCAGAAATAAAATGGTCAGATATGTGAAGACACAGTGGATGGTGAAGCAGTTGATTCCCATTCATTGCAAAGTGCATTAGGGTACTAGGGCTTCTTCCCCTTCTCTGCTTGAAATTCACATGCAATCTGATCATCATAAGAGCCTCTCCAAATAGGTCACGTTCAGGCATATAATCATTTGCAAAGTTTTCATACATTTATATATAAACTGACAACAATGAAAATTCGTCAAGTACCTAACCAATTCACTGATTAAATAACATTTTGATCATTATGAGATTATCAGAAAAGGCACCTCTTTGAGATTTTGCAAGGAGGACATGATAAGATACAATTAATAACACATTACCATATATTATTAAAAGAAAAGCACAGTTTTTCCTCTGGGGGGAACCCTCACTGCCGCTATGGATTAACTCAAACCTGTGCCAAGTCTGTGCTGATTGGTGAACACAGGTTGGGCCTGGGACGGGGGTTCGGATTCATTGGATGCCACTGGCACCAAACCTGCCTCCTTCCCAGACCAGATACACCCTCCTCCCTGTCCCCATCGCCTCCCCATTCCACTCACCCACACCCCATTCCACCCCTCTCTGCCTCCCTGCCAAGCCATGCACAACCTTCCTGGCGGCGGCGGGCATCATTGAGTGGACCCAGACGCTAGCCAACTGTGGCACTTGTGGCAAGGCTGTGCTCACCGCCGCAGTCACATTGGCAACAGCTGTTTATGCTGCTAGAACAGGGGTGTCCAAAGTTTCTGGCAGGAGGGCCACATCATCTCTCTGACACTGTGTTGGGGGCTGGGGAGGAAGAATTAAATTACATTTCAAATTTGAATAAATTTACATAAATGAATTCATTAGAGATGGAACTTATATGAATGAATGAAGGTCTTGAAATAGCTCAAGGCCTATAAAAGGCCTTTCCTTTGCTGCCGCTACTGCATCACAGATGTGAAACAGTGGAGGGAGCCCTCATCCCACAGCTCATGCGAAAGGTCAAACAGTCACCCTCATGCTGAGAGCAGCTGTGTCCAGCCAGTGCGGGCTCCAGCAAGTCTCCGGAGGGCCAGAGGCTCATTGGAGACTGGGGGCTCCCTGAGGGCCGCATTGAGAGGCCTTGAGGGCCACATGTGGCCCCAGGGCCGGGGTTTGGGCACCCCTGTGCTAGAATGTAAATGGGTCATAGAATTGGACTGTAAGCCTTCAGTTGGTTAGTCTAATGCGGAACTCTCCAGACTGTGGCCCGTAAACCAGATCTGGTGCCCTGCCTTTTCCCTCCCCCGCATGAATAGCACTTACTGTTCTGTGGGGGAGCCTTCCTTCCCCACCACCAATATTCCCCAGACTGCACTCCAGCTTGCTGCTTCCAGGTTCTGCTGCCCCAGCACCCACTGTGCCCAGATTTCTGGGCAGATGTGGACGACCAAGGCACAGTTTGGGGGAGATCAGCGGCGGGGAAAGAAGACTCCCCAGAGGAACACTAAGCACAGATCATGCTGGGGACGCCTTTCCTGCTGTGCAACTGCTGGCTAGTGATTTAGTGCACAATCCTAACGCCTTACGTCAGTGCTTTCCAGCACTGGCATAGCGGTGCCAATGGAACACATGGTGAATCCTGCAGTTGGGTGTCACTCACGGAGGCCTCCTCAAAGTCACGGAATGTTTGTTCCCTTACCTCGGAGCTGCGTTGCCCTTATGTCAGTGCTGGAAAGCACTGACATAAGGGCTTAGGATTGCATAAAGCACTTAAACCAGAAAGATATTCAGAAAATGGAAATGGAGCAATAGTGAATTCATAAATATTTCAAAAAACTCATCGGGAAACATGGAAAGAATTTAACTGCTGGGAGTGATACTTAAGAATTATTTCCAATGTTATATGCTTAAGAAAGAGGTGTTTAATATCTGAATCTTAAGACCCCTGTGAACTTTGCTGAAAGGAGATCTGTACGGAGAGATCTGTATTGCTTCCGGCCTTCTCCAAAGCTGTCCCAGAGCGACAGATCAGCCTTGCCCCCTTTTCTGCTCTCTCTGCATGCCAAATGACTTGGAAGGACAGGCACAGTCAAAGATAAGCTGGGGTCAAAGGCAGCCACAGATACCAGCCTGCTACTAATCCAGTTCAAAGATATCATGAAGAATTTCTTCATGATCAGGGCAGTTTGGCAGTGGCACAGATTGCCCGGGCAAGTGGTGGATTCTCCCTCACTGGAGATCTTCAAGCAGACTCAACAGGCACCTGTTGGTGATGCACTAGGACGATTTCCTGCTACAGGCAGGGGGTTGGACTAGATGATCTTGTTGATCCCTTCCAACTCTATTACTGTCATTATCTGCTGTCCTTTTTTAGAAAGAAAGAAACCAATCATGTCTTTAAAAAAGAAAAAAGAAACCAGTTGTGTCTTTCCTCGTAGGAAAGATGCTCCAATCCCATAACAATTTGAATTGCCCTTTTTATCCATTTTGAAATGGGGCAAGGATAACTTAATTTACTTCCAAAAGAGACATAAAAATGTAAAGATGTATGTCTCATGCTCACGGTCTGAAATTACTGGACATGAGAAGCAAAATTTTGCCAAACTACACAGAAAAATAAAATTCCACAGATACTTTTGAGTCTATTTCCATCTGTACATTTCGGCAGCCCAGAGCATCCACATTGAATTGCATTCTCAACTTCACAAAGTTTACCACTGCCTTTTCTTTATTGTGATATTAAATGGGAGATTACCTCCCACTCAGACATTACAAAGGTATTCACTGCATGGTGAGGCTAATTTGATTTCCCATGAAACAAAGAAGCCCACGCATGGACCCATTAGCAAGCCTCCCTTCCAGCATGAAAGAAAGAGGGCCATATATAAAACATTGTATTTGTTAAGATGAATGCATTTTGCCTTTCATCATTATGGCCTTGCAATTGACATGATGTAAAAAAAAGGAAAGGAAATCAATTAAAGGCAGAGAGGCCACATGCCTCTTTGTTTTTACGGCCTTCCAGTTGTCATGATGTTTTCAAGATGCTGATGCCTGAGGAAACTGTAAAATTTTAAAAGGCCCAGGACTGTTTGTTGAGACAAGGTCAAGGGTGAGCCAGGGGGACGGGGAAGCCAAGAAAGAAAAACCTGACGTTCATTAGGGCAAAAGGAAAGGACAAGCAGAACCGATTTGCCTGGGCTGCATTGATTTGATAAAAGCACATTCACAAAAGGCCCTCCTACTAGTGGCACTCCCCCCCCTTCCTGTTCTTGAGGTCAATAAAGCCAAGAGAGAAATGCAAGCTCAACTTTCCAACTGGAGACAGGAACACAGCAGCCTTCCTGGAGGACAAGTGAACACATCTTTGATTATGACCGCAGGTGGAGAGAGCGCACACCTGGGCATGCAGGGGCACTATAAATCTCCGCTCTGCTCTTGACTCTGACAACGAAGACTGGATCATCCAGCCTCAAGGGTGAAGGACTTTGCCCTCATCTTAAGAGCTTGCCAATATCCCTTCCCTGTTACGGCCACCATTCATGTTCATGT
This sequence comes from Tiliqua scincoides, assembly GCF_035046505.1. Taxonomy (NCBI): domain Eukaryota; kingdom Metazoa; phylum Chordata; class Lepidosauria; order Squamata; family Scincidae; genus Tiliqua; species Tiliqua scincoides. The sequence continues at coordinate 2,098,478 of NC_089827.1, forward strand.
TGGCAACCTTCAGTCTCGAAAGACTCTGGTATCGCGCTCTGAATGGTGGTTCTGGAACAGCGTCTAGTGTGGCTGAAAAGGCCAATCCGGGAGTGACGATCCCTTCCACACCGGGAGCAAGTGCAGTCTGTCCCTGGTCTGTCTCCCTGGCCTTCCTTCTTTGCCTCTTTGCCACCATTACAAGTCTTGGATTTACACCTGCTAAACAGCAGACATAGATCCAAGGAGCCCTGTGGCAGCTGTGGAGTGTCTAGTGTGTTCCCTGAAGCATTTGGTGGGCCACTGTGAGACACAGGAAGCTGGACTAGATGGGCCTTTGGCCTGATCCAGCAGGACTCTTCTTATGTTCTTACTGAGACTTTTCCCAGGGGAAGCGAGCGAACATTTACTTACCCTGAGAAGATCTTTCCAGTTGCCCTTCTCCTGCAGATACAGTGCACGCTCTATTGGTGTGGCTGCATCAGTGGGGAGGAATGAGGGTAGGATTGGGCTGTCCACTCTTCCTCCTGCTCCCTTCAGCCCAACCAAGGCTTGGCCACTACTGCACACACTGTAATCCGACAGAATGCTTTACCCAAGCGAGCAAAAGTAGTTAATATAGTACCCATTATAGCCTTTGTCAAGCCTCCTAGAGCAGCACTCTCCAAACTGGAGACCACTGTGCAATGGGAAAGGTATCCCCAGCGCGACCAGCACTTACCATTCCACCAGGGAGGCATCCTTCCCTGCTGATCTCCCCCAAACTGAGTTCCAGCCTGCTGCATCTGCCCAGAAATCCGGGCACAGTGGCTGCTGGGGCGACAGAACCCAGAAGTGGCGAGCTGGAGCTTGGTTTGGGGAGATCAGTGGCAGGGAAGGACGGTAAGCGCTGACAGGAGACCCCTGTCCTAGAGCAGCAGTTTCATGCTGTATTCCAGGGAAACCTGATGCCGTTTGAACGTTTGTCAGGAGTTCCCCCATTCCATTCCTTCCAATATTTCACAGATGAAGCTGGGGACATACCAGTTTCATACCAAGATCCACTGTCCTGCTGTCCACAGAAAGTTGCAAGGCTAGTCTTTTTTGGCTGGCTTTTGGTTTTGCTGGTCAACAATTTTGTCACGTGCTCTGAAGTTTACAAATGATGTTCTCTTTGTTTCTGTTGTTTATGTTGCTTTTGGTTTTAATGTGTTTATGTTTTATCTCTTTTGTAAGTCACTTTGAGCTTTGGAGAAGCAGCAAAACATGTTTCATTTCATTAAATAAACTAAAAACAAAGAAAAATGGTGCCTTCACTTCCACTCTCCCAAAATCACACATTGCTGAAGGCACTTCTCCACGTGCACCTCTCAGGATTCCTTTATTCTGCCACCACATGAACCCCATAAGAATGGCTCGCAGAGTGTTCACTTTCCAGAGGGAACGGCCTGCACTGATTTCAGGGTAGCTGCCACTCAAGCACATTCACCAATGCTTATGACCTGGACAGGTGATTACGGAAGGGTTGGAGAGGAAGCAGTGCACTGGAACTGTATGCCAGCACATGCATTTTTACAATCACGCACATCACGTGTGCTCACCTGGATAGCATGATCCTGTGGTGCCAGTGCTGGCACTCCAGCCACACTGCTTGTGCTGGATGTCATAAAAGTGCTGTAAGGCACTCCTGCGCCGGCGGAGAGGCCACAGGCCAGGTGGACCAGATGGCAGAGCAGGTCTGGGAAGTGCGTGAGGATGGTAGAGGCTGCCACCATATCCTAAGCCCCTTCCCTAGCCGAGTTCTGTACCAGCTCAGCTTCAAGCTGCTCTGCTCTCCTCGGACTTACGCCACCTCAAGAGGTAGTGCAAGTCTGAGGAGACCCATAGGAGCCAGCAGCCCTTACCCAGGCTTACCCAGCCCTTACCCAGCCAGCAGCCCTTACCCTTCTGGCCTGCGTGGGAGAACTGGAGGCCAGAAGTGAGACCAAACCAGGAAGATCCATCTGAAAGGTTGTTGGTTCTTGAAAGAGAGAACCTCCATGATTGTAAAAATCCCCTTGAGGGATTTAGTAACACCTGCCTATGTAAACCGCCTTGAATAAAGTCAGAGGAGTAATCTGATGACCAGAAAGGCGGTATATGAACACCTAGTTATTATCATTATTATTATTAATGGAGAACCAAAGCACAAAAAGTTCTGCTGCAAAGCCATCACAGGGGACAGTTCAGCAGCTGGTCAAAGATATCCTGATTCTATCAGTTATTGAGCTCTCGGAACAAGTAGTTGAATTTCCCTCCTGGCATTATCTAAGTGTTGCCTGCTTAATTCCCCAAATGCCAACAATGACCAATAGAAACTGATGGAAGAGACTGTTCAGAGGGCAAAGATAAAGTGCAGGTGCAGGCTTATCAATAAAAAGTTGAGTCTCACAAAATCTCCTAGTAATTTAAATCCTGTTAAGATTTAAAGGCAAAAAAGAGTCTTAACCACAAGAACCACTTAATTAAAATTGAATTTAATTATGATAAGTTGACATCATAATTAAATTCAATTTTGGGCATTAAGCCTAATAGAACATGGAAAACAATCTGTTTCTTCCTGTTCCAAGAATGATAAAAATGTCATCCGTATAAACGAGGTTCCTATGCAAGCCTCTTTTATGCACAGAGGAGGGCCACACAGAAGAAGATCACACTTTGATGGTGTTCTGAGATGTGCAAACTCATCATCATCCAACGCCTGGCAACAACCTGAACAGTCACTGTCAAACTGCAGTTTAATGATATGATAACCTCCACAGGTCTTTTTTTGTTTGTTTGTTTTTCAAAATGATCAGAGATCACTGGAAATTCTAAAAAATGCATGATGCTGAGATTTATAATCCTCATGTCCTCCAGCTTTAGGGGGGAGGGTCAGTGCAGACACAACAGGCTCAGGGCCCAACCCTATCCAACTTCCCAGTGCCGAAGCAGCTGCAACGCAGCCCTGAGATAAGATAAGGAGACAAGTGTTCCCTGACCTTGAGGAGGCCATTTTTATCATCATCATCATCATCATCATCACCACCATCAACATTACTGATCAAAAAACCAAAAACACAGAGACAAATCCTCTCCTCCCCCACCCCCCACGCTGGTGAAGCCACACCAAAAACAGTCGTGTGGTATCTAGCAAGGGGGAGATCGGGAGGCTTCGGAAGGGAAAGAGGATTTAAATCCCGTTATAATTCTGCAAGCTTCCTGATCCACAATGGGTCCCTTTAGACCAGGGGTGTCCAAAGTTTTTGGCAGGAGGGCCACATGGTCTCTCTGACACTGTGTCGGGGGCCGGGGGAAAAAAAGAACTAATTTACATTTAAAATTTGAATAAATTTACATAAATGAATATATTAAAGGTGGAACTTATATGAATGAATGAAGGTCTTGCAGTAGCTCAAGGCCTATATAAGGCCTTGCACAAAGCAAAGCTGGCCTTTCCTTTGCTGCTGCTACTGCATCACAGATGTGAAACAACAAGCAGTGGAGGGAACCCTCATCCACAGCTCACATGAGACGTCAAACAGTTGCCCTCACACTGAGAGCAGTTGTGTCGGGCCAGTGTGGGCTCCAACAAATCTCCAGAGGGCCAGAGGCTCATTGGAGACTGGGGGCTCCCTGGGGGCCGCATTGAGAGGCCTCGAGGGCCACAAGTGGCCCCAGGGCCGGTGTTTGGACACCCCTGCTTTAGACCTTTGTTAGTGATTTTGCTAGTGCAAGTCCAAGTGCTCCGGATCCAAGGCTCAGCACCCTACACGAACACTTTTACCTAAGTAACCCCTTTGTGGGGCTGCTCCCCTTACCTGGGAGAAGGGGGAAAAGTCCCCTTCTTCCAAGGTGCCACCTGCGGTAGCCCAGGGTGTACAGGATACACCCTGTATTAGCAGCCATTTTCGGTGCTGCCGAAGCTGGGCGCCCTGGGCAGCTCAGGTTTGGGCTGTTAATCCTTAACCACAGATAAGATGTGAGAGGCAGTAGCATAGCTAGAGGGGGTGCAAAGCACTAAGTTTTGCAGGGAGCCTCACCATGCCATGCAAGCAGCCCCTCCCCTTTGGAGCCATTCCAGGTGGTGGGAGCAAAATGGAGGCATATGCTGGAATGGCTCCAAGGAGGAGTCTCCCTGCAAAACCTAGTGCTTTGCACCCCCTCTAGCTATGCACCCCCTCTAGCTCACTGACAAGAGGAGAACTCTCTCTGCAGAAGAAAAGGAGGACATGTGCAATTCCAAAGTTCCCTCTCTGATTTATTAGCCACAGTTTATAAGAGATCAGGCCACTTGCATTTCCACCCAATAGGCAGTTTTTAAACTGCCCTCTAATAAAACTCATTCAAAAAAATGAGTATACCTTACCAGGCTGGGGGCAAACCCTGGAGTGAGGGTGAGATAAAATTTTTACTAATTATTACTACAGCCATAAAACCAGGTGACAAAATAATCATAATTATTATTAAATCAAAAACACATTAAGAGTTGCATTCATTTTATAATGATTAACATGAAATTGATGGTTAGAAGGCTATAAAAACATAAGCATCTTTGCCTTTTCTCTACAAGCCTGTGAAACTCTTAGTAAAGAGCTCAGAGGGAATCCTGTAAATTCATCTGAAAACGCATTTGAAATTTCTTTTATTTGCTATGGATCAAACATCCTTGGGTATTTAAAAGTTAAAACCAGGTAAAATTCATGAGCTGATTTAAGAATTTGTAACTGCCCCAAACCGTAAGGAACATAAACGACAATCTATTTTCAAAATCCCTGCTTTCATCCCCTTTGAACCAGCAAGCTCAGAGCCAGAAAGTAAGATAAAACCACACGGAGAAGGCTTGTTAAAATTTTAATTAAGTGCAATTCAGCTACAATAATGAGTAGCTGTATAGGGACTAAATTATCATCTCAAGGTATCTGAGCTCTCAAACAAGCCATTTAAGAAAGGTTTACTTAAAAAAAAAAAAAGTAGGCTGTTTCAGATTATAAAGGAAAGCTTTTAATTAAGATTAGAGCAGCCTAATTCAACCAATAATTTGGTTCTTTTGGTTAGTGAGCCTCTATTAAAAACAAAGCAATTAAGGTTAAATGGGTTGAGGCACTTAAAGATCTCTCCCACCTCAAATAATATAATAATAGGGAAGGCCATGTCAGAGCCTAATTCAGACCAGAAGACACATGTTTCAAACAAGTTTGTGTTTTCCTGTTAATAACAGGGTTGCATTTAATGTCTCACCAAAGACTAGTATATTAGTATACTGGATGTTCAACAGGACATCAATTTGGAAGAAAGATGCCATCATGCAGAAGAGAGTGATTACTCCCCCCCCTGTTGCATTTCTGCCTCCCTCTCCAAAACCTCAACATGCAGTTTATAAGCCAATGTCAATAATTACTCTTAAGAGCAGAGCAAAGCAAAACAACACGAGCTTTATGGCATGATTAGGATATTCTGGATTTGATAACCCTTCCTGCCATGGTTCTGAAAACACTGCACTTATAGGTGGTCCTTCACATCTTAATAAAAACAGGAAAATATGACGAACTAAAGTTGGCTTCGAGGTATTTATGCCAAAGAGGCCCCTACTTTGCAAGTGTTAATTTGAGAACTTGATTGGAAATGCAACTGGCCTTTTCTGCTCTCCGTTAGCTGTAGTAGAAATGGGAAAGGACAACAGATTTATTGATGGTTTGATACTGTACTCACTGGCTGCAGTCAGTGCCAGTCAAAAAGGTGCTCTGGCAGCCTGCAAAGTCACATGTTGATGCAGTGCCACTGGGAAGGCCAGAGCCTTTCTGCACGTTCCAGAGCAGCGCAAAGATGATGACAACGGAGGTAAGTTGGCTTGAGAGGAGGGAGTGGGTTGAAAGGGGTCAGGGGCCAGATGGAACGGGGCAGCGATGGGGATGGGGCATGGGTGGATCAGGTCTGGGAAGGGACAGATTTGGCAGCAGCGATGACCACTGAATCCTAACCTACTACAGCTAAGCAGAAGGACCATCTACAACCCGGGCACCCTAAAATGAGGACTGCCCCCTTCCTACCAGCTCAGAGTTAGCAAGTGACAGGTGCTTCAATCCACCCAACACCTCCCTCTTCCTGCATGTCACAGACAGCCCCCCTGCTCTGCCCCCCAACCCAGAGGTTTTTCTCCTTCAGCATGGAAGACTATCAGGGCATCCAATCACACACCTTCCATGACCTTTCCTTTCACTCAGATCTAGCAACTTCCCCCATCACACTGTCCCTTACCTTCTGCTCTGTGCCAGCCCACCCATTCATCACCCCAAAGTACATAGATATGGGGTCAGGGAAGAAATTATTTCCTCAGTGCCATTTCTGGGTGCCATTTCCCACCCAGACAAAAACTGGGCCGTTTTCTCGCTGTTTGCTTCCTGCGTCCTGTTCCAAAGCAAAATGAAGAAAAAGTCACTTTTTGCAAAGCATTTGCAAACACAAGTGAGTCCTAATTGTGATGGCGGAATTTCAGTAGGGCTCGCTGCTATTAATGGTTTTGAGTATCTATGGTAGCAGTAGGAACCTTTCCCCCACAGATCCAGGGGGACTCCTGTGTAATAGTATACATCAGAATTATTGCAAAGCAAATTTAACACTATAAAGTATATTTTCTTGAGACACCCTCTGGAGTGAATATTCTGTTGCTGTCCTCTCTCGATGGACATATTTCAGCATTAGATTCCTTTCATGGGGTTAGCTTTTCAAAAGTCTCTCCCCTGCAACTGCAAGCGTCGTTGTCTCTGTCTCTCCGACAGACTTGGAAGGAAAGACAGCTCTCCAAATGCTGCATCCTCTTCAGCATTCTTCGGTCTTTCTTTGCTCTGCTCCCTACCCAATGAAATGTATCAGGGAAGGAAGGAGAGGCAGAAAGGAGGTGAAGTATTGGAAGAGGAGGAGAGGGAGGAATCTACATTGTTGACTTACAGGTTGCAGGTCAGAGCAATTTTAAGTGCAGAGATTTTCCTTAAAGAAACATCAAATTTGCATTTGTGTCATTTCTCTAAAGTGTAATTGCACAGATTAAAAATATGTTTTAAAGGAAAACAGGGAAATTGTGAAGTTAAGGAAACAAGCAATTAAAGGGTGAGGGGGGAGAAGAGGAAACCCTTGCAGGAAATGATTAAAGAGCCCCTTTCAACAATGTTGGGAGAAGCAGGAGCCATTTTCAACCACTTCAAAGAGCAGACCGTGGACTGAATGCTGCCATTCTGAACACATTACCAAGAAGGTGAGCCTGCTTTGTCCGGGGACGTAAACCACTGGGAGGGAGAAAAGGAGAGGACAAGTGAAACCAAATGTTGCCTACTCAGAAACCCCGGGGTGCCCATGGGCACTGTCATGCCCATGGTGTGCATGTCAGGCTTCAGGTTAGCAGAGGCCCTGGGCACAGTGCCCTCCAGTGGGGCCCCCGCCTTCACTGGTCTCTCTCATAGGTAAGAGTAGAACTAGATCCAATGGGTACAACTGCAAGAGAGAAGATTCTGGTTGGACATCAGGTGGTCATTGATGGTAAAGTAGTTTGGCAGTGGAAGAGATTGCTGAGGGAAGTGGAGGGAGGACTCGTCCTCACTAGAGATCTTCAAGCAGAGGTTCAACCGGCAGCTGCTGGAGATGCTCGAGGGCAGCAATTTTCAGCCTTTTTCATTTCATGGCACACTGTCAATGCTCAGCATCGGTTTTTGGACAACTGACAAGGCACACTGCACTGTCAGCTAGGGGCTCGCATACCCCAATGGCCCTACTAATACATGATCCTCCCCCAAATTCCCATAGCACACCCAATGACCATTCACTGCACACCAATGTGCAGCAGCACAGTGTTAAAAATGGCTGCCTCTGAGGGATTTCCTGGTGCAGGTGGGGGGTTGGACTAGATGACCTTTTGAGTTCCTTCCAACTCTAAGATATGAGTGGGCCCTGGCAGATCAGGGAGGTGTTCAGCACCAGCAGGCCAAAGTTCAGTTGCTGATTTAATTCCCTTAAAATGCCTTTGACAAGGCATTAGGGCGGAGGTGGAAGGGGAGGAAGGGCAACTTTATTTCAGGATGGTCCAAAGCAGGAATCAGCAGTGGGTCTTTCTAGGGCTCCAATATGTGTCCATCTCTTGCAGCTGGGCCTGACTGCCTTATTATTAAGACTGCATTATTTTCACAGCTGCGATACAAGGACATCTGCAAGAGGGATCTGAAGGCCTTAGGGATGGACCTCAACAGGTGGGAAACCCTGGCCTCTGAGCGGCCCGCTTGGAGGCAGGCTGTGCAGCATGGCCTTTCCCAGTTTGAAGAGACACTTTGCCAACAGTCTGAGGCTAAGAGGCAAAGAAGGAAGGCCCATAGCCAGGGAGACAGACCAGGGACAGACTGCACTTGCTCCTGGTGTGGAAGGGATTGTCACTCCCGGATTGGCCTTTTCAGCCACACTAGACGCTGTGCCAGAACCACCTTTCAGAGCGCGATACCTGAGTCTTTCGAGACTGAAGGTTGCCAATACAATACATATTTTCATAGTATGATTAATATGAAGAATTTTAAGAATGTACAGAATATGGTAGGATGGATCAAAAAAAAGGAAGAGTCCTACTTTCTGCAGGATGGAACCTGGTTCAGGGCCAGTGACACTGGGTCCAGGGCAAGATGCCTGGTTGTCCCCCCTTCCTAAATTTTCCCATACATCACGTTACCACATTTTTAAAACAAGTTTTTGGCAGCTTGAACAAGTCAGAAACGAAATGAAAACACTGATCAGAATGGAATAATTTCCTGACTTTGAGAAGCGCTGCTGTGCTTCTTTTCTTCCAGTCAGCAAAGTCCTCCTCCCTTCCTTTTCCGTCTTCCAAACATGTAGGGGCATCCAAGGACTGGCTGTCATTATCTCCCTCATCGCTAGGTGATGATTTTGAAGCAAAGCCCAGGTGAAAGAAACTTATGCCAATTACAGCAGGTCCTCACTCAAAATAATGTCGTTATAAAGTTAACGAGAGAAAAAAATCATTTCCTGGCCAGGGACCACTGTCTGTCTGCTCAGAGTTTGCGCCTTCTCCCCAAGTCTGCCTGGGTTTTCTCCTGCCTGGAAAGTTCACATTTATTTCAGTGCGTAATATTAGAAGTATTTTGGGTCTTTAATAGAAGTTTGGTGACTAGAAATTTGCTATAGGAACTTAACTCTTGTTTACGTTTATCAATTAGCCTACAGTAAAACTTGTTTGTTATAAGTTGATACACTTAAAGTTGCAGTTTCCAAGAACCTCTCAAGAACTTTGAAGTGAGGAATTGCTGTATACGGCTGGATAGGTCTGAGAAGTCCAATAGGCAACCAGGTTAAAAAAACCCAACTATTTTCACTTACCTCTTGCAGGCTTCTGCCACTACATATTCATTTGTTTTTTTTTAAGGTTGTGAGCCCCTTTGAGACAAGTACTATCTTCTCACACCATTACTATATAAACTAGAGCCCAATCCTATCCAACTTTCCAGCGCCAATGCAGCTGTGCCAACTGGGCACATGTTGCAACATGCTGTGGGGGAGGGGGCATCCCAGGAGGCTACCTCAAGGTAAGGGAACATTTGTTCCCTTTCCTCGCGCTGCATCGGTGCTGGAAAGCTGGGACAGGATTGGGCCCATAATTTGAGAAGTTCTTGCTTAGAAGTGGTATATAAATTAAATAAATAAAAGAAAATAAACCCAGGGCTTGCTGGGAGGAGTCCTTGCCACCTCCTTCAGTAAGTTAAGGAAAAAGGAAATTGCAGAGAGGCTTAACATAGACCCAGTTAGGATGGATCTGAATTCCAGAGGAATTGGGATTCAATCCTAACTGAATGTAGGGTTAGTAAATGCCAGGAATCCTGTGTTCAATGACACTCTATTTGGGATTTCACATAATCATTAATATTCATTAATTAGCATAATTCTGCATGAAGTCATGAAACTTTGTTATCAACACGTCCAAGGAAATACAACACTGTAGGATTAAGACTGAAGACAGATTTTTTTTTTTTGAGCAGTCACCGGAATTCTTTGAACAGATTAGCAAAGATGGTACAGACAAGAACACTAGCAAGTCAAACCTTGGACTGATGATCATTCAGAATTGTCCTTTCCCTCGTGAATTAATATGGGCTGACTGACTTTTTTTTCTTAAGCTGGAGAGGCACAGAGGGGCATGTGCAGACATATTCTTACCTTCTACTTTACCCCAAAATATAAAAGAGCTGCTCCAGAGATGGGGAGGGGGAGAAATGCTGATAGCACAGGCATTGGCCAATATATGCCCATCAGTGCCATACTGTATTGGCAACCTTCAGTCTCGAAAGACTCTGGTATCGCGCTCTGAAAGGTGGTTCTGGCACAGCGTCTAGTGTGGCTGAAAAGGCCAATCCGGGAGTGACAATCCCGGTCACAGTGCCATAACACACCATGAAAAAGAGAAAAAGGCCTTACCAAAACTACATAGAAAACCTCAAGAACCAGTAATTTCAGAACTGACCATGGGGCTGAAAACTTGTATTCATATTCCAAGGGCAGAAAAAGTGCAATCAATCTGTTTCCACTCCGAATGACTCTCTCTGAAGCAAAAGGGGAATTAAGAGCCTTGGCTAGTTAATAAAACTTCTATTTGCCCAGGTCTTCTGCCACTCAATCACACCTTTCCAACTTCTGCATAATTCCCACATGGGATAGAGAAAGGCATGCAAAGCTCTGCGCTGATGACAGCATACATGGGAACGTTCCCCAGCGCAGCTTGTGTCACATGGTGTCATAAGTCCATCATCAATGTACAGTTAAAAATTGTTTGACCTTGTACAGGAAGAGGTAACTCAAACCAGCCACATAAGAGCATCCAAAGGGAGTCTAGGAATTTTCTACAGAAACAGCATTCCACCAATAGAGGAACGTTTGTTAATACACAAAGCAGGTTTTTTACCCCAGATGGAGGCTCCGTCGAAGTAAGAATTCGACCACACCTACAGCATCATCAAGGCAAAGCATACAAATTGCAGTGCAATAGGAAGAACAGAGGTTGCTGAAAACACCTAACTTAAAAAAACAACATTAGAATGGAAAACTGTTAGTGGGACATAATCTACGACATAATCTCGTAGGACATGATCTCGTAGCACGGGGGTCTCCAAACTTCAGCCCGGAGACCACATCTAGCCCACCACAAGTTGTTATCCAGCCTGCAGCAACTTAAATTTTTCTTCCCAACCACAGGGAGGACGGACAGTTAACACGTGCTGTTATGTCCACTGCATGCCTTTCTATACATGCCTTGCGATACATGCCTGCATGCCTTGCGATACAAGGACATCTGCAAGAGGGATCTGAAGGCCTTAGGGATGGACCTCAACAAGTGGGAAACCCTGGCTTCTGAGCGGCCTGCTTGGAGGCAGGCTGTGCAGCATGGCCTTTCCCAGTTTGAAGAGACACTTGGCCAACAGACTGAGGCAAAGAGGCAAAGAAGGAAGGCTCATAGCCAGGGAGACAGACCAGGGACAGACTGCACTTGCTCCTGGTGTGGAAGGGATTGTTACTCCCGGATTGGCCTTTTCAGCCACACTAGACGCTGTGCCAGAACCACCTTTCAGAGTGCGATACCATAGTCTTTCGAGACTGAAGGTTGCCAATATATATATGCCTTTCTACATGGCCAGAGTGGTGTCAGCCTGGTTAACACCAGGCTGTCATGTGGACCATGTGCTTTAAGACCCTCAAACCAAAATTATTCAATGTTAACCTCACACCTGCTGAGAAAACTAATTGGGTTTTGACATAACTTTTCAATAACGCCATAAAACGACCGCAGTGAGGAAATATAGGTTCAACCTCATTATATACAGATTTTTTAATACACGAATTTGTCTCAAAACAAAAGGCCACTGCAATGAGAAGGAATGTGCTGATCCCTGGAGAAGGGGAAAAATGCATCCCTTTAAAATCACAGTTTAAAAAAAAAAACTGCTTTGCTTACTGTTGTAGAGAGACAGTCATCAAGTGACCATTCCATTCTTCAGCTGAGCCAGGCAAAGGCAGGGGGTCCTTTGCATTTCTAATTGCTGACTGTCTCTCTACAACAGTAAGAAAACCTGTTTTTAAACCACAATTGTAAAGGGATGCACTTTTAAATTTTTTTTAAACTGCTTTTATTTAACACATTTTATGGTATCAGCAGGGAGTCCCGGAATCAAACCCCTGAGGATGTCAAGGCCTTATTCCATTAGGAGCAATGGAGGGACAAGAAACCTGGAAGTGGATCCTTAAATCTACTTTTCCACTGTTTTTTTTATCCATGGATTTTTTTATCCACTGGGGTTCTGGAACAAACCAGATTTACACAATTGATCAGCCAGAGACAGTGTGCCGTGCACTCGTCTCCTCCGCCCTATATACAACTGATATCTTTCAAAAATATCCGCAAAAATGTGAAAAATATACAGTGTGGCCCTTCCACTGAAAAGTTTGGAGGCAAGATTATTCTATAAACCAGAGAACCAACTGCTGCCTCTGCTGCAATCCACAAAGATAATACTGCCTTGTTTGGTTTTTTTAACCATAGCAAACTGGTGCAGACATAACATACCTGTCTTAACAATGGTTAAGAAATCAGGAACGGGTCATGAGTTATATCATGCTTTCCTCCATTCCACCCCATCCCTCTCCACATCAAAATCCCTTTGCCCACCTTAACAGTGTTAACTCGCTGTTAATGTTGATGTTAATTGGTAATCTCAGCCTGGTTAAGGCCCAAACCACGTGTGTACCTTTTCCATGGGAAAATGCTTCTGTGAGTCACATTTGTTGGTGTCAACATGTGTGGGATTTGCAACTGCAAGTCCACCACAATCCAGGGCTTTCTTCAAGACACAGACCCTGCCAATTTCTTCTCCTTCATTGTCCATCATTCCCTGGCAGACTTTGTGGGTCTGCAGAAATCCGAACAGCATCCTACTGAAAGGGGCGGGAGTTTCTGAGGTTTAGCCCTTCTCAGGGCAGAATATTTTCTAGATCACTCACATGCAGTGGGCCCTCCATACCTGTGGGAGACTGTTCCAGGACTCCCCACGGATACTGAATTCTGAGGATAATTAAATCAACAGTTGGACGACCTAGAAGAATGCACGTATGCAATCGGAAGTGCCTACGTGTGCTTATTCTGTTGAAAATGCCCATTTCCACATGGACTTCTGTGATTTGGGCTTAGAGGAGGAACTCTTCTTAGCTGTGGCTTACATTACTGCCAGTGCAATGCTCAACCATGATTAAGTCAGGGGGTCAGCAAAGAAGGAAGAGAAGAAGTTCTTATACGTGCCTTTCTCCTACCTAGGAACAGAGTAGCTCAGACAATGCCAGGCAGATGCCCTTTTGACTGTATAGCCCCATGTGACAGACAGCAACTGAGCCAATTATTGCCATGGATTTCATTATCCCACCTCAAAACACCTTGGCTGGTTAGAGTGTAGGCTTTCATCTAAGTTCACCAGTTTTTTTATCTATTTTTTTTTCCATTTGCTCTACCCTTTTTCCTACAAATGGAACATGATATTTTTGAATACAAAAAAGTATAAGAGTGCCCAGGCAGATTTTTTTTTTTAAAGAGCAAATATATTCAACAGAGGAACCCTTTCATCCCAAATTCAGAGAAAACTTCGATTGTGGTTAAGACAAATTCTAAATTGCATTCAACGTACAGACCCAAATCTTTGGGGGGGAGGGGAACAACCCTACCACAATTTTTTGGAAGGCTTGTTTTGCGTAAAGAAAATTCTCCCTCTTATAAAGTAATTCTCCACGTGCACCCTTTAAACATTACTCACAGCAGATCTCACCGGGCAATTATAAAGGCCCTTTGGCCCGTCATAATATCTTGTATTTTCATAGGTTAGATAGGAAACGGGCAACAAATCAAAAAGCCATTTGGAACAGTCCAGCTTCAAGCAGTCAGAATAATTCATTTACAGAAGCTCAAGCTCAGAGGTACATAAGATGCCTGTTTGGCACAGCCTACCAAAGGATTTTCCCCCCCTTCATTGCATTCAAGGGCATAACCACAACTTACAAAATAGCTCTTCAGACTCTGTGTCTTGCAATACGGTATTAAGTGGAAATCAATACTGCCCTGCTATTTGTGCTCTGTGGTTTTGAAAATTCGACCTCCTGGCCGCAAGATTAGCCCTCTCTTGTTGAGCAGAGGAGGCCTTCCCCTGGCTGCCAACCCGCCTCCTGACCTTCTCGCCTTGCGCCTCATCATACATATTCATTAAAAAGGGTCTAGCAACATCCCCTCCTTCCAAGAAGCTTTGTGAATGTGAGAGACTGAAGTATGCGCTACGATGAAGGGATCACAACTCAGGGGTAGGGCACCTGCTTTTCACAGGCTGTGAGATAATCTTATTTAAACTCTGTTTTTAATTTGAGGCAGCAGTGCTGGGATTTGCAAGACTTGCAGCACAATTCTAGGCTTGTCAACTCAAAAGTAAGTCCCACTGTGTTCAATGGTGCTTACTCCCAGGAAAGTGCGCATAGGATTGCAGACTTAGTGTCTTCCAAGTCGACACAGAGCTAGGCTGCAGAATGCTTTGATGCTAATATTATAATGCCGTTGTACAAATCTATGGTAAGGCCACACCTGGAGTATTGTGTCCAGTTCTGGTCGCCGCATCTCAAAAAAGACAGTGGAAACGGGAAAGGTGCAAAAGAGAGCGACTAAGATGATTATGGGGCTGGGGCATCTTCCTTATGAGGAAAGTCTATGGCATTTGGGCCTCTTCAGCCTAGAAAAGAGACGCCTGAGGGGGGACATGATTGAGACATACAAAATTATGGACAGGGGATGGACAGAGTGGATAGAGAGATGCTCTTTATACTCTCACATAACACCAGAACCAGGGGACATCCACTAAAGTTGAGTGTTGGGAGGGTTAGGACAGACAAAAGAAAATATTTCTTTACTCAGCGTGTGGTTGGTCTGTGGAACTCCTTGCCTCAGGATGTGGTGATGGCGTCTAGCCTAGACGCCTTTAAAAGGGGATTGGACAAGTTTCTGGAGGAAAAATCCATTATGGGGTACAAGCCATGATGTGTATGCGCAACCTCCTGATTTTAGAAATGGGTTATGTCAGAATGCCAGATGCAAGGGAGGGCACCAGGATGAGGTCTCTTGTTCTGGTGTGCTCCCTGGGACATTTGGTGGGCCGCTGTGAGATACAGGAAGCTGGACTAGATGGGCCTATGGCCTGATCCAGTGGGGCTGTTCTTATGTTCTTATGATGAAATCAGAAGGTTCAGGTTTTTTCACTCAACAACATGAAAAGAAGCAAAGGAGTCGTACAAAAATGTGTTTGGTGATGGTGATGCTTTCTGAAGACCATAGTAAGTATCTGCAGTAGTAGAGGGCATAGGCAGGAGGAAGACAAAGTCAGTGCAGTTAGCACCTACTAACTACTAGCACCTACTAATCTAGCACCTATGTGGTTAGCAGTCAACAACAGTCCTCCCGTGTGTTACTTCCTGCCCTCCTCTCTCCCACAGATTGTTCTGGATGTACCAAGCTGCAGATCCCATATCTGTGAATTCACTTTTCCATGGCTCTCCATGCCCCCCCCACTCAATACTTATTTGTCTGTCTTTACTGTGGCACCTTTAAACACTCCTGTTTTCCTTTGTAGAAGGCTAGAAGAGGAATGACAAGCAACCAGCCTGAACGCTACAGGAGGGAGACCGCCAGACCATTAACAGGAAGCTTCCTGCTTCCCATTAGTGTTCTCTTAGTCTCCCTTCTCTAGCGTTCAGGCTGCCTGCTTGTCACACTCCTCTTCTAGCATTCTACAGACACATGAGTGCTTTGCGCCATAGTAAGTATAGGGCTCCCTTCTACTCACAGTTTCATTATCAGTGGGGCTCAGGAATGTATCCCCTGCAGATATGGGGGGATGCCTGCATTTGGGGATTTGGTAGGTCTCCACCAAGGTGGGAAAACTCAGACAGAGAGAGACCATCCCAGAAACCTCTCTCCCAGATCTGTAAAGGGGTTCTCAAAATTGGAGAGGAGGGTTCCCACTTAACCAGAAGCCAAAACAAACAGTGGTGAAAGCAGGACGGTGTGAGGAAGTGTAGCTAAACAGATCTCTGCCTACTAAACTGAGGCCACAGGAACTATCAGTAAATATGAAAGCTTACTTTCAGTAAATTATTGAAAGTATCAACTAAACAAGATAAATAAAAGGGGGAGAGGATTAAAAACAGATCGAAAGGTAGGCAGGCAGGCAGGGCTGCCCCACAACAAAGTTTGGCAAAAGGTTGGCACAGATTTCAAACACAAGTGGAAAATAAAATTCCTAAATGGAAGTTGTAGGTATCTTACTATCTTAAGGCTGCAATCCTAACCTCACTTTCCTGGCAGTAAGACCCACTGAACACAGTAGGACTTACTTCTGAGTAGACCTAGTTAGGATTGTGCCCTTAGTTAAACAAACTGAGAGATAGGGAAGAGAGTCCAGTTTCCTGCACTATAAGGAGGGGTGGGGGACCCTTATGCAAATGTGCAGATCGATGACAAACTAAAGGCAACAACCTTAGGTATCTATAGATGAGGTTTGATGACATCATGGGGTCATCCAATGAGTGAGGACCACCTAGGCTTCCTAGCCCACCTCTTTATTATTATTATTATTATTATTATTATTATTATTAACAGTATTTATATACCGCTTTTCAACTAAAAGTTCACAAAGCGGTTTACAGAGAAAAATCAAATAACTAAATGGCTCCCTGTCCCAAAAGGGCTCACAATCTAAAAAGATGCAAATGAATACCAGCAGACAGCCACCAGAACAGACACTGCTGGGGTGAGGTGGGCCAGTTACTCTCCCCCTGCTAAAAAAAGGAGCACCCACTTGAAAAAGTGCCTCTTACCCAATTAGCAGGGGTTAGTGGTCTTTACCCTAACCACTAGGCTCTACTCCCCTCAGCCAGCCTGTATTTTCACAGTATGATCCCTGATGAAGGGGCATGAACATGATTGCTTGGAATTGCCCCTAATACTGAAATAAGTGGGGTAGCCTTATACAGAGCTTTGTGTGAACACTGAAACTACTAGATTAGAGCTAAGAAGAAACCCCTTTTAAGAATGTCCTTTAAGAATTAACACAAAGCTGATCTCTCCCTACTCACGCCATCACTGGAAGACTGCTGACTAAAACACATCCAAGTTTGCCCTGCTTCTCTTGCTTATTTACTGCCAGATGCTGAATACCACCATGAGTAGAAGTTTAAAATCAGTCATGCAAATTTCATTTCATACATGGATCTCTGCTGGGTAATCTCTGACTTTAATCCTCACAGAGCCCTCTTATTTGGTGTGAGCCAAGGTATGTTGAATACAGAAAGAAAGTTATGCATTAAATAAGCATGGATCATGGCCAGGTCTACCATTAAACAGAAATCCGCCTCGAGAATATGGGACATTTTAAGATGCAAGGAATTTTTTGATGTGGCTAGCTGGCCCAGCTACAAGGACATGGCCTTATGTCACGGCAACCTTCAGTTCTCCCAGAGTGTAGAATTCATTCCTTGGAAGATCAGGGTGAGGGGTGAGTACGAAAGTGAGGCTATATAAATATTATCTCTTTGTCTTTCTGTTTGCAAGGGAGGAAAGCAGACTTCCACCAGCACAGCATTTCAGAGATGCTAAAGGTCGAAGAACTGGGCATTTAAAGAATTTATCTTTGTCAATTGGAGCACAAGACAGAAAAACTATGGTGGCCACAAAAATGCTTTCTGAGTAGACTTGACCAACATTTTCAGTGCTTTTAGAGAATATGACATTTCAGTGTTCTTTTGTGGATTTCAGGAAAGCAATCTTCAGCTCTTTAATCTTTTTAATGGATTGACCTTATATTGTGCTAAATATTTCAAACAGGGTTTCAGCCTGAGATTTAGAGAGGCGTTTATAGAAATCCTAACTGTGTTTACAAGTGAAGAAAAGCCACATATCTGCTTTACAAGGCACGGTGGTGTTCGCGCTTGCCAAAATGCGGATATATCTAAGTAGAAATGAAGATGCAAAATGAAATCTTGTTTACACCATCTGAACTATTAATTTACATGCTGACCATAAATGAAGATAGCTTTAAGTGTGGTTGAAAACAAGTCTCAGATTCCCAGTTTAGCTCCTGGCTTGGTTTGGAATTTTCCGAATTTGAACACACACGTTGAATTCAGAATTGGTCAACTGCTTCCAGAAATAGCAGCAGACAAGACGGGGGGGCGGGGGGAAAGCCCGGTCAAGGGTTCAAGCCTAACAACAGTCCCTGTTTTGTCTGTCCCTGAGTAAAAAGGACCAATTAAGATGGTGCACTGGACTGGATGGGGGCCAACCCACCTTGTCAGAAATCAGCAGGCTAGAGAGCATCTCCAACATGTTAACTAGCTACAGTAGGCCCTTCTTACCCAAGAACTCTGCCTCTGCAGATGCTAAGCCTACACCTCAAATGACTGGAAGCCACTCCTGTTCATATTGGTGACTGTCAGTCATATCCAGGAGGTGTTCTGAGGCGCAGGGATGTCGTGAAAGACCTCTGGAGGGCCTGGCACAGCCTCCGGGTAAGTTATTGCAGCATCGTAACCCTGTCCCCCCCGCAGATTTCAGCATCCACATATTCCTGTGTCTGCAGGGGGAAGAGTCGTGGAACTTAATCCTCAGTGAATTCCAAGGGCCAACTGTATCCTTCCCTCCTTCCCTCCACATGTTCTTTTCTGCTCTGTTCCCTTCATCCTTCTTGTGTCAGGAAAGGTGGGCAACGTACAACACACTGCCTCGGGCACAAGGGGGTTTTGGACAGCCAGACCTCATTCACATATACTAGCAATGTTGACAGATTGCAGAAAGGAGACAGTCTCTGAAGGGAAAATGTTTCCTTTCAGCAGGGAGAAGGTGAGTCAAGTCTATTGTTTCTTCAAAGTGTATATAGATTAGGTAAGAAAAGTACATATAGATTCCAATGCCATTTGAATTTGTCCTACCAGATATTAAATCCAAATTCAAAGAAGTGCGAAATGTACTGTAAAAGCTGTTGCAGCACTAATCCCAACCATCACCACTAATGCATAAAAGAAACAAAGAGGCAAAAACTGCCAAAAGTAGAGTCACACCTCTTGAAGACATCACCTTGGGCCAGTGCACAACCAACACTTGCAATTCACGATCAGCCAGTTAGCATCTGCTTGACTTGGGGGCAGAGCCTTAGAGAAAACTCCACAGTCAGGGAATAAGAGGACAGGTCTGAATGCCAGATGCAAAGGAGAGGCAATGGGATGCAGGTCTCTTGTGGTCTTGTGCTCCCTGGGGTCACTGTCTAGTGGGCCACTGTGAGATCCAGGAAGCTGGACTAGATGGACCTTTGGCCTGATCCAGCAGACTCTTCTGATGACTTCATCACACCTAGAACCGAGCACAGCTCCCCACACAGACCACCCCACCTTGCAGTATAGTACCCAGTGTTCAGCACTGGTAGTGGTTGCTGGTGTTTGAGGAGCAGAAGCAATCTAGGACCTGGGGTTTCGCATCTGCTCTTCTCTTAGGCAGAATTTTGGAGGCAGTCTCCCAACTACATGGGACTTTCTTTCTTTTTTTCCTTTTTTTTTTAAAAAAAGGTTTTATTTTATTTTTATTTTAAGTTCTATTTTAACCATGTTATTTTCATTTCACTGGGCCTCTTTTCTTCCCCCAAACCATTGTTTATTTAAGACTGTGAGCCTACTGGGGACAGGACTGTAACATTTTAGAAAACACAGTGTAGGCCACTCTGCACCAAATGGGCTAGAGTAGGATATATGTAGCTGAAATGTGACACTTAACTGCAGTGGGGAGAGCAGGAAACAGTTAAGGGTACGTGTGTTGCGTGAACTCCCCACTCCCCCTACTGAGGCAAGTAACAGATGCATTGGCATCAACAATCACAGCAACAAAGGTTAGCCAAGGTTTCCATTCAACCAAAACTGGAAATCAACATGAAATTGTGGTTTCAAGTCCTGGTTGAAAACAGGAAGCCTGGTTTGCCTTAACCCTTAACCACAGTTAACATATCCCGCAGCTGTAAATAAGGTTAATTTGCACGGGAGAGTGGACATCGCTCCTGCTGCTAACCTCCACCAGGATCATAAGGGAGGGGCAGCCAATCTGATCTGCCAGCGCTGTTGGGGTGCCAAAATGGCTGCTGCAGCATCCTGAGAGCGCTGGGTAGATGCCAGCGGTTCTTCCTCCCCTTCCCCGGGGTAAGGTAAGACGCTTTGCAATGGGGCTACTTGACTATGCGCCAGCTATTTCGAACGCTTCCCACCACGCACCCACTTACCTCGCCACTACCTGGCGCTTGCCTGGAGCTCTGAGTGGTGGTCACCTGTGCTCCACCCAGTACTGGCTCAGAGTGGGCTTGCGATGAGTCAGCACCCTTGCTGCCCAGGTGGGAAGTGTAGCAGGTATGCCTTATGGCACTGCATAAGGCATACCTGCAGCACTGAGGTTCTCCTGCAGGAAACCTCTGGGGCGCCAATGGTATGTCAGCCTGTCCTTGGTGGGTTTAGAGTCAGATCCAATGGGTGCAGACTGCAAGAGAGGAGATTCCGGCTGGACATCAGGAAGAAATTCTTGGGGCTGTGGGCGGTTCGGCAGTGGGACAGATAGCTGAGGGAGGGGGAACTCTTAAAGCAGAGGCTTGACAGACACCTGCTGGAGATGTGCTAGGAAGACTTCCTGCCACAGGCAGGGGATTGGACTAGGTGACCTTATGTGGATTAGGAGACTGGGTGAACTACGTGACTCCCTTCCAATTCTGTGATTCCAACTCTATGAACCCCCGAAGGACCAAGTGTGCCGCTCAGGAGTACCTGGGATCCAGCTTAGGTCCTGGGTATACACATGGCAGCTTCAGCTCATGTGCCAGTTCACCTATTTCTGTCTCAGACAGATGTGGCCATAGTTACCCATTCCTTAGTTATCTTGTGAATATATTACATGGGGCTGTCCATGAAGACTATCCAAAAGCAAAACACAGCTGATGGGCACTAGACTACAAAATCTCACGTCCCTTCTGCAGATGCATCTGCACTGGTCGCCAGGACATTACTGGGCACAATTCTTTATTATTATCTTTAAGTCCCTACGTTGCTAAGGACCAAGGTATCTAAGAACAGTCTTCCCCCCCCCCCCCCCAATAGCTCCTACATTTTAGGAAGGACCTTCTAAAGGGCAGGTAGTGACCTGTGAGATGGCACTCCTGTGAGGGCCCCTGCCCTGTGGGACTCTCTGCCCTGCAAAGCGTGTCAGGCCCTCTTTCTGCTTATCTTACACCACTGTGCAATGGAAATGCACAAGATCCCTCAAGGAGACAGGGTGTGGTGTCAACAGTGGCCCCTTGCTCTGGCAGGCAAGTACGGGGTTAACACCAGGGCTTAGACTGCAGTGAGTGTGCAACACAGCTGCAGCCACTTGGAGGCAACAAGGCCCTCAGGTATAAAAGCAGCACCTGGAGGAAGGAAAAGGGGTGACTGTAGGAGGCTGAAGGAGAGACAACTGATTAATGGACTAAGGGACTCAATGGACTGGCTGACCAACCTGCTGACTGACCAACGGACTAACTGACTGGTGGACAGATGAAGGGATGAACAGACTTCTGAGGATTGCTGGAATGAAGACTGCTGGAGACTGATGTGTGGCTGCCATGCCCAAGACCTGCTGAGAACCAAGGTGTTGCAGCTGTGGTTGGAGAAGCTGCTGGCAGGAGAGTGGAGAAAGGAGGACCTCTGCAGGTTAAACAGGTGAGCTACCCTGGAGGTGGGAATCAGCAGTGCAGAACTAGGGCCATTGTTGGGGGGAAAAGGGGGAACTAATTAACTTAAAGTGGGCATAAGTTCTCTAGGTGAAGCTCGGACTGGAAATTTGGCAACACACACCGATTGGAAAGCCAGCAAGTTTCTGCATACTATTATAAAAATGTTGAATTATTTGGTTTTAATATCCCTGTCTCTTGCTTTCGTATTGTGTAGTGGCTATTAATCTGTTTTATATTCGGTTTTTAATCATTTACAAATTTATACTCTGCTTTCTCTCCTTAACAGGTATTCAAAGTAGCTATTATATGTTGCAATTAAAATAACTATATATTGCAAGGTACCCTGAGACTGGAATGAGGAAGGCAATTTATAATTTTTTAGGAAAAAAATACACCTAAGTAATCCAGATTCTGCACTGACAATAGCTGAATTATGGGACCATCTACATCAATGCTGGTTAAGCAGTATTCTCCTATTCTGCAGAATGTATTCTGGGCCAGCTGGCTATGGGGGGGAGGAGGAAGCAAAACACATAGGGCACTGAAGTCTCTGAGCATGTATCGCTGACCCTCTTTCAAGCATGCCTTTACAACTATCAGAGGCAGAAACAAACTTTTAAACAAATGAAATTTAAGTTTTAAGAAACCAAATTCTATTATAGTAACACTGTGTCTTTTCGGTGCTTCTGTGAAACTCAGGCACGCACCCAGCCCTTGCAAATATGGACAAACCGAAGGAGACTGGTCAGGACATCCAGTTCTTTCAATATACTTCTCACCCTGAGCTCATGAAGCAGGCTTGACAGCAATAAGCATATCAAAACAAGACCAACCCCCTTAGAGGCTTATTTCTTCTTTAACTGATCATTATTCTTGAGAGGCTCCGTTAACACCCACCCACCCCCCAGCCCCAGCCCTCAGAGAAGCCCAGCACGACACAAGGATACAGCCACCCAATACAGCACACACAGCATTTTCACACCAAAAACATACTAGTTTTTAAAGTCATGCTTGGTTTTTCCAAAGCAGCTCACAGAACATGGGAGACGGCACTTTTCAGACAATTTGCAAAAGCAGCAGGGGCTTTTTTCCTAATAAACACCACAATCCCACATTAATCATGTCAGGAATTCCACTATTTACAAAAGCATTTGCAGAGTAAATAAAATTGGGAAGGGGGCTTTGAAAGAAATGAGAGCCGCTAACCCTTACCTTCACACTGTTTTCCTTCTCCTTTATAACCTGGTTTACAAATGCATTTGTACGACTTTGGCGTATTTTGACAAATCGCATCAATGTGGCAGTCATCTGTCCCTTCCGCACATTCGTCAGCATCTGAGACTGCAGAAAGTTTACAAAAAATAAAGAGAGAGGAGAAATAACAAAATATCTCATGCATCCTTTCAAAGTTTCTGCATAGACGAGCTCTTTAATTCAATCTGTTCTGCTGCCACCACAGGCAAAACCAAAATTATGCAGAACCGCAGCACAAAAACCATTTTCTGAACTTTTGGGCCAAAAAGCGGTATATACACTGCCTTGAACACAGGAGGTTTATAAACCTTTTAAATAAATATATGAATACGTTCTTAATAATGTAACGTATGTCTCTGTTTTGCCCCCTCCCGCCGGGAATGGCTCCGAAGGGAGGGGCCGCTTGGCCAGCTCCCTGCCAGGCTGAGTGCTCTGGCCCCCTCCAGCTACGCCACCAGTGGTAGGTAAAAATGTAATACACCAAAAGGTAAACTACTAAGGCAGCCAGCATAAGTACCCAACAAAAGCTACAGGTCAGATGAAAACAGCAGAGAATATCCCACCCTTCTCCACTCTTGAAAACCTAACATCATCATCATCATCATCATCATCATCACTTTATTTTTACCCCGCCTTTCTCCCCGAAGGGACTCAAGGCGGCTTACAAAATATTAAAAACATAATTTAAAAACAAATAAAAACATATTAACACATCATAAAAAACAGCAGTCAGAGTAAAAAAATAGGTAAAAAGAGCATAGAGCAGCAGCAAGTCATAAAAGAATCAGGCCTGTAAAAAATATTAAAAGATGTTAAAAAGATGTTAAAAGGCCGAGAACTCAGAAGGCCTGTTTAAACAGAAGGGTCTTCAGGCCTCGCCGAAAGGTCTCAAGAGAGGGAGCCATTCTTAAGTCAAGGGGAAGGGAGTTCCATAGCGTTGGTGCCACTACTGAGAAGGCCCTATTTCTTGCAGCCGCCCCACGTACCTCCCTAGGTGGCGGCACTTGTAAAAAGGCCTTCTCTGATGACCTGAGAGGACGAGCCGGATTGTACGGATTGCAACATAAATAAAAATGTTTTTCGGCCTTGTCAGAAACTCTACTGAAGGAGTTCCATAAAAGTGGTGCCACGGCTGAGAAGGCCCCGTTCCTTGCCACGGCACCCTTAACTTCTCCCACCAGTGGAACTCTCAACAGGGCCCTCTCTGATGACCCAAGAGAATGGGCAGGATTCCATGGGAGATTCTACGTTCACATCAAGATGCCCACCTGGGCCCCATTCCATTGGACTGAGGCCTCTTTTAGATCCTCATAAGACTGTGTATCTCCATCCATGGCCAGAAGCTGACACAAACAACCATCTGCCACTATGACTGTAACAAGGTTAAAAATTTTGCAAAAAGTTCATTTGTATTTGAACGCATTTATTACATATCGTTTCAGACCTCTGCTTCCGTATCCTGATACCTGATATTCAGGTTCAGAATATTTATGTGCCTTGCCAACATGTGCCTGCTGCGTAGGGCTCATGGGGGGTGTGTGTGCAGGGGGTTAACTGTATCTGGGCCCAAAGTCAAAAAGGGGGGCCAGGAGCCAAAATTTTTCTGGGATCTTGCATTTTCCAGTCTCACCAGGGCCCCCATCATACCAAAGCTGGTAACCAAAAAGGGAAGCCAAACAAGGGGAGCTGGAAATTTCCTGGGATCTCAGAAAAGGATTTTGTATCCATTGTGTGAAGTCCGGCATTCACATTTTGCTCAAGCCTACATAGTTTTATATATCATAAACTTATAGAAATTATGATCCAACGGAGAAAGGAAGGAGCTCCAAAAGAAACTTTGCACCCCCTGATAAATTCCTCTCAAAGGCCTTGCTGCTGGGTCTTCACTGGTTAAATCCCTTGAAAATACATGGTGGGGAACCTGTTCACTGTTTGAGCGCATCCCTCTTTTGAAACAGATACTGAAGGACACATGAATGTCTCACGTTATGGTGATGCGCATTTTGTACTCCTCTACAAGTTCCCAAGCACAAGAAGTATGTCAGAAGGTACTTAAGGGGCTTCCAAACATCACATTCCTTAGCAACAAGAGCAGTGGCTGGTACTTGCTACTGGCTGGTGCTATCACAGCTGGTTCAATCAACCTCATAACTGACTAGCAAGGTCAGCATCAGCCCACCTGAAGCCTGGTTTACTTGACCCCTGGAAGCAGTATCCCAGGCACCTGATTACTAGAGAACAAGGGGAGGCAATAATAAAGTCCTGTTCCCAGATTGCCACAAGTCATGGCTCCTTAGAGCGAAATGTATTCACACGATGATTTTCAGAATAAGAACAACTATCTCCAGCAAGATGAGAGTTCTTTGAGGCACAGACTGACTTCCTGCATAAATCGCTCTATACAACAGCACCATGTACATTGCTGGTTTTGATATAAATAACCACTGTATGGTAGGTTACAACGTAGACGTAACCTATCAGATTAGGTCAGGGGTGCCCAAACCCCGGCCCTGGGGCCACTTGCGGCCCTCGAGGCCTCTCAATGCGGCCCTTATGGAGCCCCCAGTCTCCAATGAGCCTCTGGCCCTCCAGAGATTTGTTGGAGCCTGCACTGGCCCGACGCAACTGCTCTCAGCATGAGGGCAACTGTTTGACCTCTCACATGAGCTGTGGGATGAGGGCTCCCTCCACTGCTTGCTGTTTCATGTCTGTGATGCAGTAGTGGCAGCAAAGGAAAGGCCAGCCTTGCTTAGTGCAAGGCCTTTTATAGAACTTGAGCTATTGCAAGACCTTCATTCATTCATATAAGTTCATCTTTAATAAATTCATTTATGTAAATTTATTTAAATTTTAAATGTAAATGAATTCTTTTTTTCCCTGGCCCCTGACACAGTGTCAGAGAGATGATGTGGCCCTCCTGCCAAAAAGTTTGGACATCCCTGGATTAGGTTGACAGAAAGGGAGTGGAGTGATGAAAACGGCTCAATGGGACTGCGCTGTAGCTTTGGACATAATCCTACTAAAAAGGTAGGCCAAAGGCGAAGAGGAAGGACAACCTAGTAGCATAGCTGGGGGGGCACAACAGTAAGAATCGCAGGCACCACAATGTACTGTGCAAGCGGCCCCTCCCACTCCCCATCAGAGCCATCTGAGGCAGCAACAGCAATGTGCAGGAGACAGCCTTTGGTTTGGTGAGCAGCTAGCTATGCATTGCTGCTGCTGCTGCTGCCCAGAATGGTTCTGACAGCAACTGAGAGGGGCCACTTACATGATGTGTTGTGCTGCCTGCAGTACTTACCGTCCCTCCCCCCCCAGCTATGTAGGAGGCGATAAAAATATTTAGATGCTGCACTGCTGGGATACATTTGTAATTACTCTGTTAACAGCACAATCCTATCAAAGGCTTCCACAGGTACAGCATTTGCTGCACCAGCCTCAGTTGTTGGCATCCTTCAGTCTCGGAAGACCATGGTGTCACGCTCTGAATGGTGGTTCTGGAACAGAGTGTCCTCTCTAGTGTGCGAAGCCTGGGTAAAGTAGATATGGAGGATAGACTGTTACCCACAGAGCAAATCCCCCCTCTCCACGTCGCTGAAATGGTCCAATGCACCAGCCTAGAGTGTAAAAAATGCCCCATAAAGCATGTTTGGGACTATTTGAGACCCAGCAGTGCCAGCGGAAAGGCCTGTGCTGGCCCACCAGTGCTGCATCCAGATCCCTGGCTGCCACTGTGAAGGGAGAGAGGGTTTTTTTTTGGAGGGGGGGGGTTAGAATGGGGTAGGACAGGCCCAGGAATGGGTGGGATCAGTGGAACAGGCCTCCGCTGTATCTATCCTCCCTCCTGCGCCTGAACTCCCTATTCGGGGCTGCTCAGATTTCAGCCTGCGTTTAGCTGGCACAAATCCAAGTAGCCCCATCAAGCAGGCTGAAGCATTAGTCGGGGTAAAGGGAAAAGGAGAACTCTTACCCAAGGAGACCTCCAGTGTGCTACTAACCTGTGCTGGATACAGCTTAGGCCATTTTGCTCAGCTGCACCATCAGCAGCTTAGAACTGGGCTGCCCACGTTTTAACACTGACATTATTGTTTTATTGTGGTTCCTTTTGTCTTTCAAGCAGCCTGTGGATCCAAAAAACTGGAACGCAGGGAATAAATTTAGTTAGCAAATAACTAAAGAAGTCGCTTGTGATGCAATTCTCAGGCAGGACCTTGAAGGTGCCTCCTTCCATCCCATTACAGCCCATCATAATTGATCATGGTTGTAAACACTGAATTAGAGTGTTGGGGTAGGTAAGTGAGGTGGGATTTGGACTAGGGGGGATCTTGGTTCAAGACTCCTTTCAGTCATGAAGCTCACCACAGACTCTTTTGGCCAAATGCCATCTCTCAGTCTAACAGTGGCATAGCTAGAGGGGGTGAGAAGCACAAAGTTTTGCAGGGAGCCACACTGTGGCATGCAAGCAGCCCTCTCCCTCCCCTCTGGAGCCATTCCATGCCATTAGAGCAAAACAGAGGCATTCACCTCCCTGCATTTGCCTCTGTTTTGCTCCCCCCACCCAGAATGGCTCTGAAGGGCAGGGGCTGCTTGCACACCATGGTGAGGCTCCTTGCAAAACTTAGTGCTTAGTACCCCCCTGGCTACACCACTGCAGCGTAACCTACCTTACGAGAATGTTGTGAAGGTAACATACAGTTATCCAATTTATGCCACCCTGTAAATAAATCACTGACAGGGTGTGCTGCTTCTGGCAGTCAAGCAGAGCTGAACCAAAGTATAAAAATTTGAGCAAGTCTGAATAAATGTTGACTGCGGGTAATGAGGCCAAAAAGATAAAAGGATTCCATACATTGGAGGGCAGAGAGAGAAAACGCATGGGAAAACAACCACCATATTTCCACTGCAAAATGTATATTTCCATTCCCAGAGGAAATTCAACTGTGCAGCTCACTACTGAGCGATTACCGGGGGTACACAATGTTGTACTGAAGAAGGTAAGCGCTCCTACGAATGCAAGAAAACAGCCCTTTGAACACAAGGGGAAGGAACTGGGAATTGGCTGACCCTTTGGAAGAAGGCCGGCCCAGGAGAGCCAGGCCTTGTGAGACCTGGCTGCTCAGGGAAGAGAGTGACCCAAGGCTATTGATTACAACTGAAATGTCAATCAGGCCGGTCTGCCTGATAGCCAGAAGAGCCTTTAAATGGATTTCTCCATAATTTAATGCCCAAGGCCCGTCTGGGGCTCTTTATTGGTTGCATATTCATCACAGATAATAATATAGCCAGCAATTAACTCCCTAAAACCAGGACTGAATGCAAGCAAAGGTTGAGATTTTTTAATATGGATTAGGGAGTGCAAAGGGGACGAGCAGATAAGGAGGCAAGACACCAACTGCCATCCATGTGCAGTGCGTTTCATGCCAATTGGATTAACAGATCGGCAGAAAAGGTGCACCAAAGTGAAAAGACAGTGATTGTTTGCTGGAAATCCTAATGCTAATTGTTTCAGAAATGCTCACTCAGCCATCGCTCCCAATATATCGAGGATTCTTCAAAGTCACCAAGCAGGAGAGAGGAGAGCAGGCAGTGGGAATAATCAGATATCGTGGCCAGGCGCACACCAGAGAACTTTGTAAAGGGAAAGAAATAATTCCTTCTTCTAGGAATCTTAAGGGGTAACATTTTTAAAAAACCAACCATAGTGAAACAATCTTGCCTCTGCAGGGAAAAAAACACAGAAGGAAAAGGGGAAAGTTTGCCCTCTTCTCCGTTGGAATGGGGAGAAAAAACAAAAGTATCTTAAATTGGTCTCTTTCTTTTAATTTAGTTTAACTGCTCAGGCAGTTCAAAATCGGAAGCTGCAAATTTTTATTTTTGATAAATTCCCTTAGGAGTTCCAAGGGTGTCCAACTGACACACACACACACACACACCCCACATATTCATCCAGGCAGATGATCAAGCAGGAGGTGGTGCCTTTGTTTCAGATGCCGAAGTTGTTCATACTTTTGACTCATTAAAAGGGGCAACCAGCTCTCCTCCCATCAAGCTCAGCCAAAGTGACAGCTGGGGCTCCTTCCTAAGGTCATCAAAAAACTTAAAGCACCCGGAGCCCAAAGGGGACATTTCACAGCAGACAGAGGATGCCTGGGAGTCAGGCGTGTGAATGCCATTGAGTCAACTGGAAAGGGCAGACCCAACGGGGACACTTTCTCTGTTGCAGGGCTCCTGCCAGGCTGCTTGAGCAGGACAGTTTAATCCTCGCTCCTGGGAATCTTCTTAGAAGGAACATGTTCGGTGTAGAGAGGCTTCTAACAAGATCAGCATGCCCAAACTTCCGATAGTGGAGCTATTTTTTTCCTGAACTAAAACTGAAGACGCACCTCAGCTTTGCATCCCAACAGAGTTTTTCTTTTTAAAGTATGTCACAGTAAGAATGACTTGCTCTCAAAAGCACCAGCCCGCACATGAAGGGGCAAGTCTCTGTGCCTGGGAGTGAGCTGGGACTGAATCAGTGGCGTAGCTAGAGGGGGTGCAAAGCATGATGTTTTGCCTGGAGCCTCACCACAGTGTGCAGGGATGCCTTCTCCTCAGAGCCATTCCAGGTGATGGGAACAAAACAGATACCTCAGTATGCCTGGCTCTGAGGTAGGTTCCCTTGCACACTGTGGTAAGGCTTCCTGCAAAACTTAGTGCTTTGCACCCCCTCTAGCCATGCCACAGATTCACTCCCAGGCATTGAATTCAAAGGGATTGAATTCACTGGATTGAATTCAATGGGACCTGTGAGGAACAAGGTGGTGCTGGAAGGGTGTCACTTGTTTGTAAAGCACGGCGAAGGACCCGCTTGCCTCTACAGACCCTGCTGTGTCCTCCTACCCCAGGATTCAAGATCTGTCCAAACCGGGTCAGTTCCACATCACAGAGACAAAACCACCAAAACACCTTCAGGTCTTGTTCTTGTCTACTAACCACAACTAGCTCGCCACATTGTGATGCTAACTGGAATTTCACAGGGGGCAAAGGATCCAGTCTCCACCTAGAGCTGCGCTGGGTGTCCCCCTCTCTGGCTTGTCTCCTGGACACACAAGTCCAAGAGCAGTAGGTATCCTGAGGTGCTGGATATGATCTTCCCACTGCCATGTCCACTGGGCAAGTGTGGGGGGAGCAGTAGGCTGGCAGGGGGAGGAGAGAACCTTGAGGCTCCCCTCTCTACTCTGCTGCCCAGTCACTGGTGGGGCATCTCAGTCCTTTGCAGAGAGGGGCGGACTGGAAAGAACTTGAAGACATCTGGGGGGGGGGGGTCAGCTGCAGTCCTATGGGACACTGAACACCCTGGGTCTTACTTCTGAGTAGACATGCATAGGATTGTCAGGTTGCAACCCTGTGCGCACTTTCCTGGGAGCAAGCCCCACTGAACACCCTGGGTGTTACTTCTGAGCAGACATGGGCTTGCACTTTCAGGCTGCAATTCTGTGCGCACTTTCCTGGGAGCAAGCCCCACTGAGCATCCTGGGTGTTACTTCTGAGTAGACATGGGCTTGCACTTTCAGGCTGCAATCCTGTGCGCACTTTCCTGGGAGTAAGCCCCACTGAGCATCCTGGGTGTTACTTCTGAGTAGACCTGCACAGGGCTGCAACCCTGTGCGCACTTTCGTGGGAGGAAGCCCCACTGAGCACCCTGGGAGTAGACCTGCCTGGCTGCCGCGCCCCGCCCCGCCCCGGAGGCGCCGCCTTACCTGGGAGCCCGCTGGCCGCGGCCAGCCTGCCCGGCTGGAGCAGCGCCAGCGCCAGCGCGCAGCAGAGGCGCCCCGCGAGGCCGGCAGCGGCGCCCATGGCCAGCCGGCAGCCAGCGATGCTCGGGCGCGAGTCCGGCGGCTGCTGCGGCTGCTGCGGGGCTCCGGCCGGCCGGGCGGGCGGACTGACGCGCTGACAGCAGCATCCCGCTGATTCGCAGAGGGACCGCCGGCGGGCGGGGCGGAGGGGCGGGGCGGCGGCACCAGTGCCAATCACTCCGCCGGGGGTCGGGCCGGGAGGCGCGCTGCGCCCCCCCCCGCCGGCAGAGGGGCTTCCTCCCGCCTGGGACGGGGATGCGGAGCCTGCGAGGATGCTGCCGGCTGGCCCTGCTGCACATCTAGTAGTAGCACTACTACCCACTTACTACTTGTAGTAGCAGCAGCCGCCTCTCTCCTAGGGTTGCAAAGAGCGGAGAGCTCATCTCTGTGCGGTTGACTCTTTTTTCTTTTCAGCTGAACTGGTTTCTGCGACCGCTGGCAGGAGCAGATGGAGTCCGTGGCGTAGCCAGAGGGGGGGCAAAGCACTAAGTTTGGCAGGCGCCTGAACGCGCCATGCAAGCAGCCCCTTCCCCTTCCCTTCAAAGCCATTGAAGCAAAACAGAGGTGGGGGCAGGGAGGCAAATGCCTCCGTTTTGCTCCCTCAGCCCAGAATGGCTCCAAAGGAGAGGGAGGGGCTGCTTGCAGGCACGTTCAGGCACCTGCAAAACTCTTTGCACCCCCTCTAGCTACGCCACTGAATGAAATGGGTCTTGACATTGCACCCCTGGGGGGGGGAAGGATCACAGCTGGACTATCTTTGTGCCCAGGTGCTGCTGGAGGCAGAAGAGCAAGTCTGCGAACAGCTGGCCATGTCATATTAAATGCTTCTGGTGCTCCAAATACTCCCATTTATTTATTTATTAAGGAGGTGCCCATATCATAAATGCAGTGGGCCAGGATGACAGCAATGTTTATAACAAGCAAGTCCCTGAGTCGTTTCACTCTGAAGCTTGCCTCCAAGTCTGCCTGTGCAGGATTGCAGCTCTCCCAAGACGTCCTTCTGGTCTGGGCGTAGAACCGGCACTTTGCCTCCCCCCCCCAGTCTCCTTGGAGCTTCTTAAGCAAAGAAAAGCCTGACCACATCTGCTCCAGTCCTGCTCGAACCAAGTGTTCTTCCATGAACCTTATAACTTGACCCTGTTTACTGCATTCAGCAGGACTCACTTCCTGGACACAGTGGCCCGAATTGTAGCCTTCCACATTTTCTGAGCTGCTCGGCCTCTATTCTCCCCCTCTTAAGGGTTTCAGTGACTGCCTGATTTGCAAAGAAATTGCTCCTCTCAAGCTAAAGGCAGGAGGCTTTGAAGCCCCACAGTCCAGCAAACCCAACAGTAGATCTCCTTGACAACCAGTACGAGGGATCCCCCCCTTCTTCCTCTGCACAGACTAAAGAAAACTTTTGTGTATGCGTCTTTTTTTGCTTTCCCTTCAGGCTCATCTAACCCTTAGTGCTGCCTTTTCCACTCACTTCAGGTCATTTCCATTCATATCAGCCACTGGATTTCCACCACCTCACCTCCCCCTCCAGGTATTTCAATTTCTCACCACGTCAAAGTTCCTGTATTTTGTTGATTTTAACAAGGAAATAAAACAACTTTAAGGAATCTTGGCTCTTTCTAAAACGTAGTTTGTGTTTCGAAAACAAAAGAGGTGATTCAGAATGCTACTTTTCTTTCAGCTTTGCAGGTAACAAGAATTTCTAAGTGGATTGCGGTAAATACTTGTAAATGTTCCATTCATTTTTCATGTCCTAGACTCCATTCTTGTCAGTTTCCCAAGAGGAAAAAATCCTGCTCCTGTAACCTATTTAGTTATATATATATAGTATGGGAAGAAGAGAATGTATGTGGTCAAGCCTTCTTCCACAGAATCCACTTTTAAAAATAAAGTGTATGTGGTTAAATTTGGCTTAATGGCCTATAGAAAGTTTGTCTACTTGGTTTAATCCCCAAAATCAAGGGAGATTCATTCTCTTGCTTAATCCATGGCATGTCATTTGAATCAGATAGTGTTTTAAATTGAGGCACTATATTTCAGGTTAACCATTTTATTTTCAAATACTGTGGTCCTCAGCTGGGCATCTCTTGCCTTCCATTTGCCTCAGCCCAGTCCCTTCACCTCTATCTAGTGGGCTGCTGCAAAGATAATTCAGGTCTCGCTCGCCCTGACCTTGTAACACATCTCCTTAAGTCAGGGGTTGGCCCAAGGGCCAGATCAGGCCCACATACAGTCAGCGAGTGGGTGGGGGGCGCAGGCAGGTTACCCTGGTCCCTCTCAGCCTCAGCTGTCTTGCCCTCCCTGCAAATTGAAGGAAGGAAGAGGAACCTGGGCAGGAAGTGCATGGTAGGGAGGGATTGGGCAATGTGCCAACTGATCCTTGAAAGGTACGCACTGTGTCGTGGTCTCAGTTAGTGGTGACTGTTGCAAGTTCCTGGGTGATGGTGGTGAGTGCCATCTGGATTGCCTCACTCACACCTCCCCATGCACAGCCGGCCCCTATGCAGAAGGTTGCCAGCCCCTCCTCAAATCCTGACTTCCTGTGTGTGCCTGGATCCCGCAGAAGTTTTTTTCCTTGTTTCCAAAGCCATTCATGACCTTCCTCCCTTCTCTCTCTGCTCTCTAATCCCAGCACACCCCTGATAGTGGCTTTTGCTTTTCCTGCTTCAACCATCCAGAGGGATCCTGCCCTCTGCCACTCTGCCACTCTGCCTTTTCTCTCTGGCAGCCACTTGTGCTTGGAACCATCTGCTGCCGTCTCAGCTCACTTATTTCCTTCACATTTCTCCTCAAAATCTCCTCAAAATAAAATCAAAGACTTTTCCATTCAGCCTTTGGCCCAATTCTCGAATTCCAGACTACGTTGCAACTGTGCTAAGAGCCCAATCCTGTCCAGTCTCCCAGCTCTGATGCAACTGTGCCAACCAGGCATACACTCCATCCTGTGGTGACAGGGGAGGCAGTCACGGAGTTGTCCACAAGGGAAGGGAAAGTTTGTTCCCTTACCTCAGGGCTGCATTGTGACTGTATTGACACTGGAAAGTTGGATAGGATGGGGCTCTGAGTCGGATCAATGAAATACTTGCATGTTCTTCACCAGTTTATTATGGTCTTCATTTCCCTCCCCTCCTCCCGTTATCAACCTTAGGATAATTTCAGATTGTGAACACTTGGTATAGAAGCCTGCCCTCTAATTCATCGTAAAGCACATGGATGGTACTACTACTACTACTACTACTACTACTACTACGCTGGGCTGATTATAATCTGCAGTTTGGGATCTAGCCAAGATCCTGGGAACTGCAGAGAGATATCTTTCTAGGATTCTTGCTGTTCCAAGCAGCCTTGTTTTCTGGAGCTGAGCTGGAGCAATTTGCTCAAGGTCAAGAATGTGGAGGTGTTCCTTCAGACTTCCAGGCACTACTCCAAGGGCTCCAGTGACAATTGGCACAATATTGACGTTCATCCCCCAGAGACACCTGAGTTCTAGTCACAGGTCTTGGTATCTTCTCTTCTTTATCTTCGATCCTACAGTCACCTGGGTCTGCAATATCAATGAGCCCAACTTGTTTTTTCTCTTTGTGAGCTACTGTTATATCTGGTGTATTGTGTTCTAGATGTTGATCGGTCTGCAATCTGAAGTCCCTAAGGATCTTTGCTCCGTTGTTCTCTGTGATCTGATCAGGTTTATGACCCCAGGAATTTTGGTGTGAAGGAAAATTGCATTGTCTTTCCTTTTTTCCATCCTCTACAGTTGCACAAACATGCAGAAAGGTGAAGTGGTGAGTTTATTGCTGAGATCTCTCCCTGTAAACGTCTAGCACAGCTCTCTATAGGTCTCCAGGGAAGGTTACCTGGTCCTTAGAGCTCCATCTAGCGTACTTCCATTCACGTCAAGCAAAAAATGTCCATTTTTTTTTCAAAGAGTACATATGGGATCTATTTTATTTATTATGTGATGCATTTATATTCAGTGTTTAAAGTATAATTTCATAGAACAGTGAACGTAAGACACTAAAAATAAGGACATTTAAAATAAGATCTATCAAAAAAAAAGTTTTAAGAAATACAATAAAGTATGAAAACAAAACCCCACTGCTTAAAAAGATGGTACAGCCTACATTCTGAATATGAATCTGCTAACCCATTCACCTGTTTTTTATAGATAACGGCTTTAAAAGAGCACAGGAGTAGAGCCATTAGCACATTTGTTGTCAGAGATTTTTCTGAATTCCCTTCCACATATGCATCACTCGGGGGTGTATCCTGGGTGTGGCGAGATAGGGCAGGTGCCTGGGCACCATGGATTGAGGAGCCAGGCATGAACTTAATGGGTGGCAAACAGTAGCAGTGGCACCCCCATCCACAGTGCTCTAGGTGGCTCCTGGCCTCTCCGGGGGGGGGGGCTGGTAGCTGGTAGCTTTGCACCCTGTTCCTCTCCTGTGGAGGCTCCTGTTGAAGGGGAGACTTCCCAAGAGAAGGAATGGGGGTATGAAACCACTGCAGTAAGTGTCTTTTGCTCCAGGAAGAACCCGGAAGTTATGTCACGATGTCACCACCCTGGGTGTTATTCCACTGGAATCACTCACAGTCGAATCCTATATCAACACCATCTTGCAGCACAGTTACAACTGTACAATATCAGTGGGGTGAGCATCATTTGAAAAACTGGTCCAGCACACAGCAGGAGGAGGGGTACCAGAGCCCAGGTAATGCCATAAAAGTGCAGCCTGCCCAGACATTCCATAAACATCCATGAAAGCCCCAAGACAGCCCTTCGTTTATGGATTGGTGGCCTGACACAATACAACGTCATCCCGACACGCAAGGAACCCTGATGTCAGTGGCCAGAGAAGCACTGCCAGACTGAACCAAGCAGAGAGAAGGGACAGGGGTAGGTCCACCTCCTCTCTTGGCAATCTGTTCCACTACTGAACCACCCTGACTGGCAAGAATTTCTTCCTGATGTCCAGCCAGAATCTCCTCTCTTGCAGTTTGTACCTGTTTGACCTAGTTCTACTTCCAGAGGCAGTTGAGAACAAATTTGTCCCTTCTTCCATAGGACAGCCCTTCAGGTCTTTGAAGAGCACTATCATATCCCTTCTCCAGGCTGAACAGATCGAGTCCCCTCAGCCTTTCCTCTTAGGGCTTGTTCTCCAGCCCTCTGATCATCCTTGTTGCTCTCCTCTGAACCTGCTCTGGTTTGGCTGCATCTTTCTTAAAGTGAGGTGCCCAGAATTGGACACAGTACTCAAGGTAAGGTGTGACCAACATGGAGTAAAACGGAATCACAATTTCTTGCAGCTTGGAAGCTATAGTTCTACTAATGCAGGCTAAAATTAGGTTAACCTTCTTTGTAGCAACATCCCATTGCTGACTCATGTTCATCTGGTGATCCAACTCCAAGATCCCTCTCACATGTTGTGCTGCCAAGCCAGGTATCTCCCATTCTATACCTGCATCTTTGGTCATGTTTTACATAAGTGCAGAATCTGGCATTTGTCCCTGTTGAACAACATCTTACTCCTTTCAAGTCTAGTATTCCATTTTATCTAGGTCTTCCTGAAGGCTTCTACTGTGTTTGCTACTTCTCCCAGCTTGGTCATCCATGCATTTGATGAGGCTTCTTTGTATCCCTTCATTCAAGTCATTGATGAAGATGTTAAAGAGAACCAGGCTCAAAACACAGCCCTGGGACACCCCATCCTCCAAGTTTATGTGAAGCTATTGACGAACACCCTTTGTGTACAGTTGTCCAATCAGTTGTGAATCCACCTAATGACTGTATCACCTAATCCTAGTGTTTATTTTATTACCTTGCTCATCAAGATGTCATGGGGAACCTTGCCAACTGCCTTACTGAAGTCGAGATGAATTACATTTACAGCATTCCCATCATCCAGCAAGCTAGTAACCTGATCAAAAAAGGAGATGAGATTTGTTTGGCAAGATTTATTTCTGAGAAATCTGCTTCCACTACCTTTTTTTTTTTTTTTTTGGAAAATATTGTTCCTGTCCCCTTCCTTCTAGCTGATTCTTAAAATTGCACTTAAACTTTGCATTTGTTTAATTTCAGCCCAAGTTGTCACTATTATGAGAAATTTAAAAAGACAAAAGTAGCCAGGAAGAATCTTGGCATGCACTGACTTTTTCCTTTCTCATACTTGGTGCAAATAAAATAAAGCGTGAGGAATGCTCAATTCTCACAATAGACTTAAAGAAAAATAACTGGAGTTCAGACTGGAAACTAAGTCCAGGCATCACTAGTGCAATAGCAGTTGTCCTGGAATAACCCAGGACACAAGATCCTCTCAAAGAGCAGAGAACTAGAGCTCGTATACATACACACCTGTATACATACATATTAGTGTATATGGATTCTTCAGCCTAGTGTCATGGACTCTTCGCTCACAACAGGAGAGGAAACTGAACACTTTCCACATGCGCTGCCTCCAATGCATCCTCGGCATCACCTGGCAGGACAAAGTTCCTAACAACACAGTCTTGGAACGAGCTGGAATCCCTAGCATGTATGCATTGCTGAAACAGAGATGCCTGCGTTGGCTTGGTCATGTCGTGAGAATGGATGATGGCCGGATCCCAAAGGATCTCCTCTATGGAGAACTCGTGCAAGGAAAGCGCCCTACAGGTAGACCACAGCTGCGATACAAGGACATCTGCAAGAGGGATCTGAAGGCCTTAGGAGTGGACCTCAACAGCTGGGAAACCCTGGCCTCTGAGCAGCCCGCTTGGAGGCAGGCTGTGCAGCATGGCCTTTCCCAGTTTGAAGAGACACTTGGCCAACAGTCTGAGGCTAAGAGGCAAAGAAGGAAGGCCCATAGCCAGGGAGACAGACCAGGGACAGGCTGCACTTGCTCCAGGTGTGGAAGGGATTGTCACTCCCAAATCGGCCTTTTCAGCCACACTAGACACTGTGCCAGAACCACCATTCAGAGCGCGATACCAGAGTCTTTCAAAACTGAAGGTTGCCAACAACTTTAGATGTCATGACATAGACATTATACATCTAAAAATCACATTATACATTTATGGCAGAATCCTATGCTCCTTCGGTGCCAGTGGAGTGGGCAGTTCACAGGTGCCGGCCTTCATGAAAGTGCCATAAATTGCCAGTGGAAGGACTTACATCTGCTGAAACAGGTAAGGACTGTTCTGTGCAGGACAGGAGCAGGGGAAGGGTTAAGAGGGGTATAACAGGGTGGGGTGGCATTAAGGGAGGCGGTGGGTTGGATTGGATTGGGCCCAGGAGGGGGAGGGATCAGTGGTGATGGCACATGCCTATTCTATCCTAGAGGTGTTTCCTGTCAGTTAGATAGGGTTACAGCCTAAGTCTTACTGAGCACAATGGGCTTACTTCTGAGTAAAATAAATAGATTATTTAACATGCCCCCTGTTTCCCAAAGGAGCTGTCTTGCTTCCCTGGGTTTGCTGCAGGCACAAAGGTATTAATTTGGCAGTCTGCGTTGGCATGCAGAGTGTATGGGGAAAGAAACCTGGTGTGCTGAGATCCTTGCCTGTTCTCTACTTGTGCCACAATTGTGCCGGTGCTGAGAAGTGCTGTGGCATTACTTCTTGTGTTTTTAATATGTTTTTATCTGTTAAATTATGTTTTAATCTGTTTTTTTTTAATATGTTGTAAGCCGCCCTGGGTCCCTTTGGGGAGAAGGGCGGGATAAAAATAAAGTTGTTTATTATTATTATTATCATTATCATTATCATCATCCTCTTCCTTATTAAGTATATTTTTATATTGCTTTTCCACAAAAAGTCATTCATGAAGCTGCTTACTTTGCTAAATAAATAGATCAGAGCGTCCCTGTCTGCAAAGGGCTTATAGTGTAAGAACAAGGCATCCTTGTATTGGATATTTGTGGTGTACTTGTGCGTGCTGCTATCACGAGGACATCTCCTCGTGTTTTGTAGTGGCCACCACTTCTGTGTTGCTCTGGCTGCCAGTGTTGGGCCTACATGGGTTGCGGTGATTGGCTCCTTGCCCGTCCAACCCATGGGGCCACATTCCAGCTGCTTCTCCATGATATGTGTGTGCTGTCTGGGTTTCCATGGACTCTGGTGGTGATATTAGGATGGGTATGTCTCTGTGGAGTTGTTTTCTCTCCCCCCTCCATGCAGAACAGGCATAAGGTCTGATGGGTGTGGCCTGTGTGGGTCACTGATGTAGTGGGGGTGCCACTTGGCCAAATGAGTGCACCATAGGACTACTATCTGTGTAGATTTACCTGGGAGTAACATAAGTCCTAGTGAACACTATGGCATATAACATAATATAGCATTTCTCAAACTGTTGGTCGGGATGGGTCGTGAGCCAAATTCAGGTGGTTCCCCATTCATTTAAATGTGTATTTTATTTTTACCATATTAGCCTTGATGCTACCATGGTATGTGACTGTACTTGGAGAAATGTTACATCTGTACTTTTTGCAGTATATGCTATATATATGCTCTTAACAATGATAGTCAATGGAGCTCACTCTTAGGTAACTGTGGAGAGGATTGCAGCCTTTGGGATGCTTGGGAAATTTATTTATTTATTTTTTAAACAGATCAGCAACTGCTTGGGAGATTCTTCTTTATTTTAAATAAACTTATAAACTTGTGCTTCTTGTAAACTTTTAATTTACTTTGGGCACAATCCTAACCAGGTCTGCTCAGAAGTAAGTCCTATTTTGGTCAATGGGGCTTACTCTCAGGAAAGTGTGGTTAGGATTGCAGCCTTAATTGACTGACAGCCCAATCCGATCCAATTTTCCTGTTCCTGTGCTGCTATGCCTATGGGGTATGCACTGCTTCCTGCGTTGGGGGTGCAGTCACAGAGGCCCCCTTAAGGTTTGGGAGCATTTGTTCCCTTACCCCAGGGCTGCATTTTGGTTGCACCAGTGCTGGAAAGTTGGATAGGATTGGGCTGCGAGTTGATCTTATTTAGAATATTTTTAAATCTTAGTTGGAATGAAATGAGCTCAATCTTTGAATGAAGAGTTTCAGAGCAGATATACATAGCAAGAGAAGAAAATACTCTAATGAAAATTTAAAGTTGACTTTTTGGTTGTTACAGCCTTGATTCAGTGTGGGGGTGTAATGATGAGCTCTTGCACTTTAAAATGTGCCCTTCGACCAGTGGCCATAATGATGCTTTTTAACTTCCTCTGTTTTCCTGTAAGTTTGCCATGCCTTCTTTCAAGAATTTGGGCTTAATTAAATGAGGCAAAGAATTGGGTATTGCTGTCTCTGAGGCCATTCCCAAAAAATAAAAAATCTAGAATAAAGAAATAGCCTGAATTCTTAGTAATTTCCTGAGCTATTTTAGCTATGTCCCCTTTCTATTTTATTTGTAAAAATCATTTCTTATTTTTTTGTTCAGTTGCCACTAGTCTTGCTAAAAATTTCCAGGCTTGTTTCCAAACTCAGAAAGTCTTTGTTGGTTATTATATATTTTAGCCAGATTTTGTGTATGTTTCATCTCTAAATGGCAGTTTAATGGTTGCAGTTAATTAAGTAATTCGTTGTGTGTCAATTTGTTTTAAATTCATTACCTTTACAATAGTTGCTGCTTCTCCTGTTTCTGTTTTTCTTGCCAGTTTTCTCATTTTTGACAGTGTTCTCACCTGCTTGGTTAAATTTAGGCTGATTATTCCATTCCAAATTTCTGCTTTGATTTCACCGCATCATAGGTTTTCTAGTCTTAAATATGCTGTCTTAAATATAGTCTTCTAGTTTTAAATATACCCCAAGCAGAACAAAACAAACTGGGGAGTAAACATTCAAAAGTTTCAGAGGGTCTTCTTGTTACAAAAACTGCAGGATGAATTCAAGAAGATGGTTTGGTATGAAATTATGAAAAGGAGCACCGCTATAGGAGACGAGATCCACCCCAATGTCCACTATAGGAGTAATGCAAGATTACGTTGCAACAACCTTGCCCAGTCCTACCCAGGCTGCTGGCACTGCAGTACCACAGTGTTGAAACTGCTTCCGCTGAATCCTGTGGGGCCCAGGAGGCAGCCAGAGGTTTCCTTAGGGTAAGTGATCATCAATTCCATTACCCTGTGTTGGGACCAGGCAGCCGCTATGGGGCTACTTGGATCAGCTGGCACAGATTTGAGTAGCCCATGTGAGACTTTCAGGCACAGGTGGGGGAGGGATAGGAAGTGGGCGCAGCCTATGCTGCTGTCCCTGCCCCCCCCGGCCTAAAGTGCCCCCAGGCTGCCCCCTCCTGCCCAGAAACACCCCTCCCCTGTTCCACCCCGTTCCGATCCAACTTCCAACACCAATGCAGCCGTGCCAATGGGGTACAGAGCCACTGAGAGCTGGCATTGGGCCTAAGGCAAGGTGCCTGATTGGATCCCCCTTCCTAAATTTTTGTGCTGTACTGTTTTGTGCTGTTTTGCCATGATCCAGGTGCCCTGGAAGCCCGGGCTCTGGGGATTTTGCTCCCCTGCCCCCTTCTCCTCAGGTCTGATGGGGCATGTACATCAATCTGCAGTGGGGGAGGCAGTCACAGAAGCCTCCTCAAGGTAAGGGAACAAACATTCCCTTACCTCTGGGCTGCATTGCAGCTACATTGGCACATATCACAGCACTGCAAAGGGGCATCTTGTTCATCTTGTAGAATAGAAACACTTTCCTGTTGTTTTGGGGAAAAAGACACCTTTCTCTATCTTGTTTTCTGTGATGAAATCACCCCCCCCCCCCCGACTGGAACTTCCTCCAAGAGGAAGCTTCTAAGAGTTCAAATTGCAGTTTTGCTCCTGGAGCAGGAGCATCTGGGAAAGGATGATTTTTATTGGGTCTGCAGTGAAGGAGGAAAGGGATGACTCCCTCCACTTGCACCACAGTTCCAACCCAGAGCAGAGCTCCCTTTGCAGCTATTCCTTAAAAAAGAGATGGGAAAATCTATGGTGTTTCTTGTCTTGGGTGCACCCATCCATCTGAAGATCAGGACACTGCCCGACGAGTTTGTACCTCTGTCCATCACGGTTCTCACAATTATATTCTTGAAAGCAGACACCGTGTTCAGCACAAACAAATTCTTCCCACAGAGTAGCATTGAATCAGACCAATTCTGTCTCTTCACTTGGAATGAGGGGTAAAGTGTGATCCCGTTTTTAATGTCAACTACTGTAGCTATGGGGAAAATAATATTTATTCATTTAGATTCCTTATCCTTTCTGGATAAGGCAAAGTGTTTTGTCATGTGATGAAAGAGCGGGACCTCGAGATAATAAAATCAAAACTCCAGAAAAGGAAAGGATCTCAGAAATGATATGCTTGTAGACTGGATCACAGTCAAAATGTTAAGGACATAAAAAGAGACAAAGAATAATGAAAGCCAAATAGTCTAAGAACTGGGATCAAATATTGCCGTTCCTGGGCTAAATTCACAATGTGCGTGTGAGCCTCTTACCAATCAGACAGTGAATGGAAACCGGTTCCCAGCATTAGAACAGACAAAAGAAAATATTTCTTTACCTAGCGTGTAGTTAACCTGTGGAACTCTTTGCCACAGGATGTGGTGATGGCACCTAAAAACCGCAATGCCTACGAAAGAGGATTGGACAGATTTCTGGATGAAAAGTCTATCACAGGTTACAAGCCATGCTGGGTATGTGCAACGTCCTGGTTCTACGAGTAGGATGTCTCTGAATGTCAGGTGCAAGGAACTGGCAACAGGAGGACAGTCTCTTGTGGTCTTGGGTGCTCCCTGAGGCATTTGGTGACCATTGTGGGCTACAGGAAGCTGGACTAGATGGGTCTGTGGTCTGATCCAGCAGGGCTCTTTCATATCAGGATGAGGCTATGCAAACAGGAACAACTTTGATTTGAGTGAGGTCCCCTTTCCTTCTTGACTCTCACCTATATATGTACTTGCCTGCTAGGCACTCCTCACCAGCTGCCATGTGCTAATGGCGTCCTGGACCTCCTGGGTGAGGGTGTTTCACAGGGTGCAGGGTCTCAGTGTCCACACAGATCTCCCCTCAGTGGCCCTTGCAACGTATATGCTTCCTCTGCCCTTGTGCTCCATCTTTTTTCCTTCTCAGGGCCTGTAGGCTGTGTTCAATTTGGAGGAATGGGGAGGGGGGCAGGACCAGGTTTGGAAAATCCCAGGAGGGGGGAAGTGGGGAAGGAGAAGCAGGAGGATGAGATTGAGGAAAGGATGAGCTGATATGCATGTGGACCGAGATCTAGATGGGAAGGGGGCAGTCTCACTAGGGCTTCTTCCTGCCTCTGGGGACTACCCAGGGTCCACTTTTGTCCACTCACCCTGCTACTCCACACTGACCTCAGGATTGGAGAAATGAGAATTGCAGTCCTATACTCACTTTCCTGGGAGTAAGCCCCATTGAACACAACAGGAGATATGCATAGGATTGTGCTGTTACTTATTAACTACTTATACAATATATAGAAAAGTGTCCTTCTGAAAGCAGCATAACCTGGTTCTTCTAGGACACAATGAACCTGACAGAATTACTATAGGATCTCTCTCATCCAGTGCTGTATAGGTAATTTCTGTTAAAACTAGAAACAGAATTCAAACAACAAGATGTTGGGTGGAATTCTTGAGTGTTCAAAGTACAGACTGCAACAAGCGATCTAGATTAAATGCATATATCAGAGTAGGTCAAACCAGCTTTCCTCATTCCCAGGCCTTTATTAGTCTGACATTGTTCAAAATATATGGCAGCTAATTAGGACCATCTTGCATCCCTAACAAAGGGAAGTCTTGACATTCAAACTTGACATCCCCTGAAACAAGTTTTGCCTTTCATCTATGCAGAAGGAGCATTTATATACATTTTTTCACAGAAGCAAATTTGGCAG
This sequence comes from Tiliqua scincoides, assembly GCF_035046505.1. Lineage (NCBI taxonomy): Eukaryota > Metazoa > Chordata > Lepidosauria > Squamata > Scincidae > Tiliqua > Tiliqua scincoides. Next base: position 2,142,243 of record NC_089827.1, read on the forward strand.
CATTGTGGGGATTTATTTTTTTTTAAACCTGGTATGTTCTAAAAATGATTTAGCTGAAAATAACACCATTACAGCAGTTTCCAAAAATATCAGTTGTTTTACAAAGACAGGCATGGCAGTTCTCGTTTTTACTGAAAGTCAGCCAACCAACAATTCTTTGCCAGTAATCTTTGCTTGATTACCACAGTAATCAAGATGATAGTATTATTTCAGTTGCTACAGCCAAGATACAATGTGCTGCACATTAGAACCAAGAACTAAACAAAAGAAAGATAAGCAACACCACAGAAAATGCAGGCTAATAAAAAAGGAAGGTTTACCCCCCCCCCCCCCAAAAAAAAATAGTTCCAAGCCTTATAGAAGGTAGGAGCTCAATTCCCACAATTTAGACTATCTGAAGAACTCATCACGTGTAATATGCTTTTCCTGGTGCACATATTGTGGGGAAGAAACGATAATCTGGCCTGATTCAAAGACATGAACAGGAAATCAACTTGCAATGTTTGAGGATGGCTGGAGAAACAGTAATTGCTTATGGTGGGCAGTGGGGAGAAAGATTGCACAGTTTCAGTTTGACAAATACAAAAAAAGGTGAGAACATTTTCCATCACATCTGATGTGATAGATGATAATTACTTAGTAGTTGTGCATTAATGCAGAGAGCTATCTATGGGAAAACAGGGTGGGGAAAACCTTCTGGCAAGCATGAATAATAGTCACATTTTCAGCAGACAAAATAAAGCAATGATCGAAAGGTGTTAAGGATGATCCTGGTATTATGCAAAGTATAAAGTATTTTTGTCCATGTACCTTTGAAACAAGCTTGTTGGCCATCTAATGTATAAATAACACTATCATTCTGATCTCCATCCACATTTCAACAAGCTACTTCTCAATGTATATACTTGGGAATGGAATTTTTTTTTAAAGTTAATATGTATGAGACATTCTCAATTTGAGAGGACCCAAACAGACCATATTTTTGCAGAGTAGCCCCCATCTTTAAAAAGGTGTCCTTCTCTATCACATCCACCACTCATTTGCATTGTATGATTCCCGGCCTCTTCCACACCTCCTCCCCCTTCTTTCTCCCCCTTCCCCTTTTCTTTATAAGAATATTGTTTTGAAGTCGGCCAACGAAACATGTTTTATTTAAGTACTATATTCCTGGAGCAATGGATTCTTTGGAGAGCTAAAGGCTGCAGAGCACTTCATTAGTTCCACATAATGAAAGAATGGCGCGATTGAAGGAGGGCTCTAAGGGAGAATGGCGTGAAAATTAGAGATCCGTCTGCTCACTTTCAAAAAAAAATGGTAGATTTGCTAAATAAAGCACACCGTCTCCATTCAAGGCCACTGAGAAAAGGGTCCCCCACTCAATCCTCTTACCATTGACAATATAATAAAACCAGAGAGACTTTTTTGAAGTAGGTCCGCGCATTCCACATTTGGATTGAGGGGCAATGGACTGTTTAAATTGCTATTTACATTTCCAGCTGTTTTACCAGTGATTTGCCCATCTTAATAGCTCTTTAAGCTTTTAAACAAGAAAATAGCTATTCTCAAGACTCAAAGAAGAAACCATGGTTATTTCAGACGGCCCCTATTGTGAAAGGCTTAGCTCCCTCTGTCTTTATATATGCCTTTCTCTTTAGGCGACTTCCCTTTTTCCATCCATCACTAGTTTCTGAGTTTTGTCCCTTTTTCCTTTTAATTTTTACATTATATATTTTAGTAACATAATAAGTCTTTCCTGATACTGGTAATTCGGAGGAGGGGGAAGCCTGCAAGCAGCTACTATGTTTTCCCAGACAGGCCTTAGCCAGACAGAAAATGAGAATCGAGATGAGAATCTTCTGCTAGCTTATTGGCATGTTAGGCCAGAGCTAAATGCTCTGTAACAACTGAAAATTGCGTATTTATTTACCCACTCTTCTCTGGAGGTGCATCAAATTTAGCAACATGTTCAGGCAGTGGTGTAGCTAGATGGGGTGCAAAGCACTAAGTTTTGCAGGGAGTCTCACCATGGTGTGCAAGTGGCCCCTCCCCCTCCCCTTCAGAGCCATTCCGGGTGGTGGGAGCAAAAAGGAGGCTCTGAAGGAGAGGGGCCCCTGGTGTGCAAGGGGGTGAGGTTCCCTGCAAAACTTAGTGCTTTGCACTCCCTCTAGCTACACCACTGTGTTCAGGCATGATTTGTCTCTATTCTTGCTTTTTAATTTTAAGGGTTGGGGTTGTCTTTTGATGGAAAGGCAACTAGACTCAAACAGAGTTTAAAAGAAAAGATTTTAATGTTGATCTATACAACACAGTGGCAATTCTGCCATAATTTGATACCATTCGTTGTCTCCAATTTAATACCTTTATTCATGTTCGGGGGAAACCACTCCTCCCAGTGTCTGCACTGATCAAAGCTTTGGCTTTTGTTTTTCATTAACTCGACATGTTTTTCGTGTTTACATAAAGTGTCTCCAAAATCAGAAGATAACCATGCAACCACTCTAGTTTGAACTGCGTAAAAAGTACTAGTAACAGCTCTTATTAACACTTTCAAAGCAGATACTGTTCACTAATGCTCTTGACGTGGATTGGCTGGGGAAATAAACCTGCAGATTCTTTGAAGGCAAATTGACAAGCATTATTATTAAAAATGATCACAGTCATGAATTGGAAAACATTTACTTTCTTTGCCTAGGAAAAGGTGTGAATTTCATGTCTTTATGCCTTGTAGAACCCAAGAAAGCCAGAAGGATTACCTTTGTGTAATTAGCTTTGAAATGCCTGGGCAACGGTTGCTTGTTTGCTAGACGCGTACCCCTCCTCCTTAATATCTAGAAGGTTTAAAAAAAAAAGAAGGGGGAGAGAGAGAACCCTATCAAAAATCAGATTATTTTATCAGATTAACAGCCCAATCTGTTGTTTTGTGTGCCCCCTGAAGCATTTGGTGGGTCACTGTGGGATACAGGAAGTTGGACTAGATGGGCCTTTGGCCTGATCCAGCGGGGCTCTTCTTATGTTCTTAATCTTATCCAGTGCTGGTGCAGCACTGTATTGAGCACTGTATTCAGCAGGCTGGAGGTCTTGCATGCAGCTTCCCCAGGTCAGAATGCCTTCGGAAGGCATTAGAAAGGCACTTCCATCTCCCCCCCCCCCCCCAAAAGAAACCAGAAGTGTCTTTCTAAAGCCTTCTGGAGACCAGGGAGTGGCCCAGGCCAGGGGGCATCCCTGGAAGGTGTGACCCAGTCCAGCCCTCCTTCCAGCTACGCCACTGGAGTAAGCCCCATTGACGATAATGGGATTTAGGGTCCAATTCTATCCAACTTTCCAGGGCTGATGCAGCTCTGGCAACAGGACATGCGCTGCATCCTGAGTTGGGGACCCAGTCATAGAGGCTTCCTCCAGGCAATGGAATATTTGATCCCTTACCTCCAAGCTGCGTTGTGGCTGCATCAGCGCTGGAAATTTGAGTAGGCATGCCTAGGAGTCAGCTCAGAGGCTGCAATCCTGTGCACACTTTCCTGGGAGTAAGCCCCAATAAAGAGAGTGGGACTTTCTTCTGAGTAAACAGTTGAAAAGCGGTATATAAATACTATTAATAATATTATTATTATTATTATTATTATTATTATTATTATTATTAATAATAATAATAATAATAATAACAAACAAACAAACTTGTATATTAGAAGGTATTAGGTCAGGAATTCCCAATCATCGGTCAGACAGTATCCCCTTAAGGGGGTAGTGACCCAACCCAGGACCCAGAGGTGCTGTTACTGTGGCACTTCTGGGTGTTGCTGCTGCGGCTTCCACCACCACTGAATGTGAGTAAGTAAAAACCCCTTTTTACTTACCTGTGTTTGCTGGAGGCGGCAGCAAGGCAGCAACTGTTACCCAGCGCATCCCTGATCTTGTCTGATCTTGGAAGCTAAGCAGGGTCAGGCCTGGTTAGTACTTGGATGGGAGACCACCTGGGAATACCGGATGCTGTAGGCTTATACCATGATCTCAGAAGCTAAGCAGGGTCAGGCCTGGTTAGTATTTGGATGGGAGACCGCCTGGGAATACCGGGTGCCGTAGGCTTATACCATGATCTCGGAAGCTAAGCAGGGTCAGGCCTGGTTAGTACTTGGATGGGAGACCGCCTGGGAATACCGGGTGCTGTAGGCCTATACCATAGTCTTTCGAGACTGAAGGTTGCCAACCAGCTGCAGCAAAACCTGGCAGTGCTGTACTGGAAGTGTTATGCCTGTCCTTAAGGGGGTGGAGTTCTGAAAGCAAACACAGACACTTGTATTGGAGAGTTATAACACCCAGGTAGGTAGGAAAACATCATTTAGGGGAGCTTTCCACTAAAATAACTTCTCGAATTTGCAACATAAAGAAACCATGTTTAGAACGACTCTGCACCTTTGTGGCCATCACTGGATTGTCCTGACTATTGGCTGGAGTCCCATGGTGACCCCCCTCTCCGCACCGATGGTGCATTGAGCACTGCCACTGGCACTGAGGATTCAGGGATTGGCCCAGCCAGGCGGCACTCAAATAGGGGTGGACTCTCAGCCGGTATCAACCTGGCCAATCTCTGAGGCTACCAGAGCATGAAACTGAACATTAGAGAAGATGCAAAACTTATCAATGCACTGCCTCTGGTTCCACGTCCACCCGAACCTAGGAATGTTCAGGCACCTGAGAACCATTCGCCCAGGCTTCTGCAAGTCTGAAACTGTCCCCCCATGTCTCTCACATGGCCTTCTCAAACCGAGACCTTCTGGGCTTGCTTCTCAACAAGGCAGTACACAACACTGGCAAGCATGTGAAATCTCATCACATGCGATAACTGTGAAGTATTGTAGCCTACATCCAAAGTGCTCACCACTCCGTGCACGTGCCCAAGGGAGTGTTGTGTTTCTCAGTTGCAGCCCCTGCCAAACACATTGTAAACTGGGAGGAGTTTTTAAAGCTGTTTTTGATATTGCACAGGAGCCTGCCGTTCAAAGGGGAAACACACACAAATGTCAACACAAGCCATCTCTTTGAGCCAACATGGCATGTATGTCAGTTCTGAAAAACTGTCAGATATTGTTGCATGACAGACATCAGACAGTACCAAATGTATCTAAGGAAAAAGACCGCTAAAGAGAGACACAGGGATTTTAAAATTAAGAGTAGTATTTAGAAATATCTTTTTTTCCTGCCTCTTTCATAATACAGTTGTGGTTTCTTGAAAAATAGAAACCTTCTTTCAAATTGTAAAAATCCCTACGGGGATTTAAATTGCCTGCCTATGTAAACCACCTTGAATAAAGTCTAAGGAGAAATCTGAGGACCAAGAAAGGCGGTATAGAAATACCTGTATTATTACTACTACTACTACTACTACTACTACTACTACTACTACTACTACTACTACTACTACTACAGTGGGCCCTTGGTATCCTCAGGGGATTGGTTCCAAGTTCCCCCATGGATACCAAAATCCACAGATGCTGAAATTTGCAGGGGGGGGGGAGGGTCACAGTGCTGTTGCAATATCTTACCTGGAGGCCATGTTGGCCTCCCAGCCTCCTCAGAAGGCCTCCTGGACATGCCTGGAAGCCACTTCCAGTTTGTGTCGTGACTTTCAGTCATGTCCAGGAGGACAGAGGCATGTGTTCTGAGGCATGAGGAGGCCACACACAGCCTCCCTGTGCCTCAGAACACCTCATGGACTTGAACAGAAGTCACTGACACAAACCAGAAGGGACTTCCAGTTGGCCCCCTGAGGTATGTGCTTGGCTTCTGCACATGCTCAAATCTGCCATTGCTAATCAATTTCAGTGGGTGACTTTCAGTTCTAGTACTGTGGGCCCTCTATCTGCAAGCTGTGCACACACATGCACACGTGTACGTTTTATGGTACATTGGGTGCTGTTTCATTGGTATGAGGGCTCAGGTGTCAGCTTTACCATGTAGATCTTCTTATGGATGTGAACCCTCAGCCACTGCTTGACCTGGCCAACCCCCTGGGTAGTGGGTTCAGGACGGACAAATGGCAGCACATATTCACACCACACACTGTTAATTTATAGAAATTCCCTGCCACAGGATCTGTGGATGGCCACTAGCTTAGATGTCTTTTTAAAAGGGTTAGAAAGATTCATGGAAGGATTGATCCATGGCAATTAGGCATAACGGCTAAATGGAAACTACATGCTAAATACCTCTGGGGACTTAACATGGGCTTCATGCTTCACTTGTAAGCACCCAGAGGCACAGGCCATTCTTGCGCTCTTATGGGATTTCCTTTTCAGAACATGACCAAAAGCATTCCATAGTTACACCACCCAGTTATAGTTTTTAATCTTGGTGGGGTACTTCGTCTTCCCTCCCCAGATTCCTGCCCTTTAATGTGGTTTTTTGACACTGCACAGCCTGCTTGCTCATATTTTTCAAAGGAAAATTAAAGTTTTAGTTGAAGTTCCAAATAATGAAATGCCAATGATTCCAATTTGTTGTTGACCTTGGGTGGGGCCAGTTATTGTCTGAGGAGAGCTTCGTGTGTTCTGTCCTCAGAGCTTTCCACATACCAAGAAAAACAATGCACCGTGTGCTCCAGGGTGACATTTATGAGAACAAGCCGCAATGTGGTCACAGCCTTCAGCCTGGGTTGTTGCTACATCCATGTTAGCCAAATATGCGAGAACCAGGACCCATGTTTAACACCAACCTCCAAAGAGAGGCCCACTTAAACTGTGTTTAGTACAGGGGTTCCCAAACATGTTAGCACCAGGATCCACTTTAAAAACAACACTCTGTCAGGACCCACCTAGCTTTACAAGCCTAAGAAAAGTGTTCCACTTTACCAGACACTCAAGCCTCTGTTTTTATACTTTCTAAAAGGGGGGGGGCGGCTTCTGGAGCATTTGTTGAGCTCTGTATCCAAATTGTGGCTACAGCCAGGGTTCTTCTCTCCCCCGCCCCGCCACCATTGCCACCTTTGGGCAGTTTCCTGGGCACCCCTCTGCAGCCTGGCACCTAGGGGTGCCCCACCACTCCCTTTGTATGCCACTGGTGTTGCTAAAGAAAAACCACATGTTGGCAGAAACCCCACGGTTTCACACCCCTCCCCAAATGGCAGCCCTGGTAATAGCTTTCTTTGCTGAAGAAAATTGCTCCTCAAGAGCCCACTTATTCTCCCTCTTCTTCTCCTCAGGAACTTGGAAATAAATAACAGTCCTGCTTCAGCAAATTCATTTCTGCAACAAGTTTTCACTCTGAGCTGTCTATTTTACAGTAGAGCCAGTTTCCTCCGTTGCTCTCAAAGAATATGACAAAGATGGACAGGTACATGTGTAACGAGTTACTAGTTGTTCCAGCGCCTCGTTTTACTAAATGTTTCCACAACCCTGGTTCTCTTTGGAGACAAATGCGGCGAGAGACTATCAAACAAACGTCAAGTAACCCCATTCGTAGTAAGATGTCAAGAAGCTGTGCCAAGATATAACAACATATGACTATGATTTGGGAGCTTGAAAAAAATCCCAGAAAATTTTTGACTTTTAAAGACAATTGCGGAGTCCTTGAATTCACATTTATCTTCTCTGCTGTGCTTTTCAGCCAACGGAGGTCTGGGTTTCAGAAACGGGAAGAAAGAAAACAGATGACAGGAGGAGGTGACACCAGTGCATGTAGTTTCTTATGAAACCTTTGCCTGCAGCGTCCTCATTGCAGATGCTGTGGATGGAAAGGAATGGCTAAATCGCAGTCCTGTTTGGATGCCACAATGACGGTGCACTGACAACAGCACAACGACCACTGAATCCCAAGCCATCCAGCAAGGGGAAGCAGAGAAGCAGCCCAGCCACACTATGACAACACAGCCAACCCAGTCACCCTGTCAGCGGTGTGGGCGCCATCTTTCTTTACCCAGCAGGCAATTATTCTGTGGAACTCCTTGCCGCAGGATGTTGTGATGGCACCTGAAGGCCTAGATGTCTTTAAAAGGGAATTGGGCAGATTTATGGAAGAAAAGTCCATCACAGGTTGCGTGCCATGATGTGTATGTGCAACCTCCTGGTTTTAGACCCTCGGGGCTGCATGGGCCAAGGTCCTGGTGTCAGGATGCCTCTCGCTGCCCCATGGGGGCCAGCTGGATGGGGTGTCTGTAGAGGCATCCCATCAGGACCACCCAGGTCCACTCAGATATCCACTGGAGGAGGGGCACAGCATACCCTCTCTCTTGCCACTCTCCTGGGTTGTAATGCTAAGCAGTGTGGGCTCTACCAAGGAAAGAGACTCCCAGGAGAAGGCAGGCTGACCAAGGGGAGTAGTGTCCAGTGGTTAGTGCACACATCCACCCCTCCTTGCTCCCCGCTTTCCCTTTACTAGACCAGCAGCCAAATGGGGAAAAACCAGGGCAGTTGTATCTGCTGCCACCACGCCAGGGTACAGAGTCTAGGCAAAAAGGAGGCAGACTGGGGGAAAATCCCTCCCATGAGAACACTGAACCCCAGAGATTCTTCTTAAAGTTCCAACCCACAGTAGCCTCTGCAGGGCAAAAAGAGACAGCAACCCACTGAATTACCCAGTACCACAGACAAGGAAGACCGAGGGCCAAAATGTATCTACTAAACGCTGGAGCTCAGGGAAAAGGAAGCCATTCGTGTCCTAAGGCTCTGCCTAATTCACGTTTTAGTTTTAGTAGAACTAATTCAGGTGGCTCATACAGTCAGTTAAAGCTAATGTGATCAAACTGGCACAAATAAAAAAAGAAATATATATCATGGTGAAGTTCTGGCATTTTAGACTCCTGTAAAGATCCGCTGTAGGCAGAATAACATACCAAGTCAGTGGTAATGGGCCAGCCTGCTTCATGGCTCAATTCATGGCCCAATTCTGCTGCGCAAGTCCCACTTGCACCATGGATTCTGGTGCTGAAAAATCATCCTTAAACTTCCACCAACAAGAGTGAATGGCCTTCTCAGCTCCTCTACAAGGATGCTGCTGCCTCCTGGTGGAATTTCAGGTCCATTCATCCCCTCACTTCCGTTCACAGGTTTTTATACAAATCTATTTTGCCCCAGTCCAGTAAGGATGACCTTAAAAGGGGCAAAGTGAGGTCTAAAAAAATCTCACATCCAGCACACGGACCTTCATGGTGAAGCAGCATAATGTGCATTTGTCTGGTGAACTGGTGAAAAGGCTAATTCCAAGCACCCCTCTGCCCCCCCCAGTGGTGTAGAAAGCGAAGCAGCAATGGTGTAGCTAGAGGAGGGACAAAGCACCAAGTTTTGCAGGCGCCTGAATGCACCATGCACTGCCCTGCCCCTTTAGAGCCATTCCAGGCTGTGGGTGCAAAACGGAAGCAAATACCTCCGTTTTGCTCCCACCACCCAGAATGGCTCTGAAGGGGGGGGAGGGGCCGCTTTCCCAGAGCGTTCAGGCCCCTGCAAAGCTTAGTACTTTGCACCCCCTCTAGCTATGCCACTGCCAAGCAGAGCCCAAGCAGGGGTGCATGTGTGAAAGGCGTAGTTTATTGAGAACCAGAGATCCATTACCAAGCGGGGAAAACACTGAGGCTCAATTGGAAATCATGCCTGCGCGTATCTCTGGGAATTGATTTCCCTGGATTTTTTGTCCAAAACTTGTGAGATTCGATGGAGCAAATGAGAAGCAGGGTCACGGCAGAACAAGTGATATTCTGAACTGTGAGTTGCTTCCCATGGGGCTGGCAGGCCGGAAGAGGGGCAAGAGTCCAGAGAATTAGGGGTGTCACTGAGGGGGCACAGGAGGTGGCCTGCATCGGGTGCCACTCTCATAAGTTGAGCATGCTGCTTGAAATGTGGAGGTGACAACAGCCAGCAGAGGAGACAGGGAAGGCCCAGGCAGGGCCAAAGGCTCAGCTCACGCTGACTGGGCAACAGGAGCCAACAGAAAGGGGCAAACAGTCCCAGGTAGAGCCAAGCACGGGGCCCATTCTGACTGACTGTTCGAGAGCCAGAACAGCCCTTCAAATATTGGAGGGGAGGCACCAAAGATGCCGCCCAGCCACAAAAGTTTGTTTCCTGCTGTTCTTGCCTGCAGAGCTGGCAACTGGCAAAGTGCTGTGCCATGCCTTGGGGGACCTGCTGGAGGTGGTCTCGGTCAACATTTCTCAACACACCATTTGCTGCCGCACTCTCCTTGGAGGTACCACCGCAAGGAACTGGAGATTACATCATCAGTTGACACCAGCAATTGCAATGGGAGCTTCTAAGATGGGCAGGAGGTCTGGTCTAGAGGGTAGAGCCTCCATTTGCCTGAAGATAACATCCACAAGGTCGCCAGTTCGAGGCCACTGGCACCATGCGGCCTTGAAGCAGCTGACAAGCTGAAGTCGAGCTATTCCATCTGCTCTGAGCGTGGGAGGATGGAGGCCAGGATGTGCGACCAGATCCGAAAGAAACATCTGAATGTTGTGGTTCTTGGAAGATAGAACCTTCTTTCAATTGTAAAAATCCCTACGGGGATTTAATCAGCCTGCCTTTGTAAACCGCCTTGAATAAAGTCTTGAATAAAGACCAAGAAAGGTGGTATATAAATACCTGTATTATTATTATTATTTTATTTATTTTAAGAGGCTCTGGGTGCGCAGGTGGGCCTTTTCTTGTGCTCGAAAAACATGTGCCAGAGCTCTGCCCACTGGGCTGCACCTTCTGCCACCACTGGAAGCCCCTGTCACAGTCTCACTGCTGGGTGGTGGGTGCTGTGCATACAGCCCAACACTGCCTGGCATACCATCAGTTGTATGCTTCTAGGAGGATTTCCTGTTACAGCCGAGGGGTGGACTAGATGACCTTGTGGTTCCCTTCCAACTCTATTATTCTATGATTTATACAAACCTGCAATTTCCATGTTTTATCAGTAGATGGCAAAATTCTCCCAATTAAAAGAAAAAGATCCACCAGGGGACATTCAGTCAGCTATAGTAGCTTTCAAGGCAGTATTTGCCCTTTCTACTGAATATGTTAATATTATTGTGTATTTAGAAACTCACATGGCAGCAGGACACCACTCCAAAAAAGTATTCAATATTAGATATCTCTTCCCAGAATTTTAATGGGTCTTAATTTTAGATTTTTACTAAAATAATACCACTTGGTGTTCAATATTTAATTGTTTTATAGTCTCTCTAACACTTGCAGAGAGTAATTAAAGAAGACAGCGTTAAAGCCAAAATAATAATTGTCACATGTAAATTAAGAACTATTTAATTGTTACTTCAGTTTGCCAACTAGTATGTACAGTCATTTTTGATAGTAATTCATAAGACTAACTGCATCTAGAGTCTTCACAGATAATAGTGTGTTTTAAGTGCCTCTATAGTCAACATCCCGTAACTGATAAAGCAATGTGGCCATTAGAATTTAATCTGTCTCAGTTCTGCATCAAAGTAAATATATATATCCCAATGTCATTACTTCAGGCAGGGAAGATGAAGAGATAATTATGGCTTTAAAAGTTGCAGCTTATTTCATGTTGCTCTGAAAGAAGAAAATGAAGGGTCACTGTGTAAACTTGGGTATTTAAAAATAAGTTTAATAGGACAAAACATGTTCCAGCTAAGCCACATCAATCACTTAGATGAATTTCAGTTAACCATCATAAATTAGTGGTGTAGCAAGAGAAGGTGCAAAGCACTACGTTTTGCAGGGAGTGCGTGGCATCAAGTGGTATCACTAGGGGGTGCAGAATGCACTGGGTGACACAGGGGTTGGAGAGGTTGGCAGGAGGGTGGAACAGGGGCATTTGAGGGCTGGGGGAAGGCAGGGGAGGGTGGGCCAGTGGGCAGACCAGACCTGGGAGCGGGGTGGGATTGGCCTCCACAACTTAGGCTGGATCCTAACACCCCTCCCAGTCAGCTCAGTGTCAGATCTGAATAGCCCCATGGGGTGGCTGGCGCGTGACATAGGGTAAGGGGATAAATATTCCCTTACTCTGACTTGCGCTCCCCAGCTGGCCCCTATCTTGTGCTGGATGCAGGATAGGACAGTCAGTGCATGTTAGGATTGCACCCTCAGCTAATAATGGAAAAGGGTCCCCAGTTCAGAAACTACCCTGGATTTCTTTTGTCTTTACTAGACTGGTAGATAAAACCAGCCTGGTGTACTGGTGAGAGTGTTGGCTTTCGACTGGAGACATTTGGGTTCAAATCCTTGTTCAGTGATGAAATCTTTGGGCCGGTTACTATCGCGCAGCTTATCCTACCTCACAGGGTTGTTGTGAAGATAAAAGGAGGGTGAAGAGCCATGTACACTGCCCTGAGTTCTTTGGAGGAAAGACAGCATATTCATGTAGAAAAGAAATGCATTCCATGGTCATGTAATTACATGTAAAGTTACTTTGATGTTTCCCTGAGTTACAGAAATGCAAAGTCTCAGTCTACAAAAGACAAAACAGTAATTAGTTTGGTGGAGGAGAGAGATTGGAAGCAGCACTGATTAAGAACAAAAGGTGTATTTAATCTGTTTTTGTAAAAAGAAAAAAAAATATAAAATGTGGCTAGACTTGTTAGCTCCCTGTTTTCTTTTTGAAATTTTAAGAAACATACGGCTTAGATTAGTGTCTTGCTTGGCACTGACAGTGGTTATTCAAAAGGATGTTCTTGTTGGTTCATGTTCTGGAAAATGATAATTAAATGTTATAACAAAGACACCTATCATGATACCGCCAGAAAAATAACAGTAACTTTTCTATCTATATCTTACTTGTGTTAAAATATAAAAATGAAGCCCTGCACTTATTGATCAAAGTACAGCACGAGTTTACAGGCAACTATTCGAGAGCCAGGATGGTGTAGTGGTTTGGGAGGTGGACTTAGACCTGGCTGACCCAGGTTCAAATCTCCCCTCAGCCACAAAGCTTCCTGGGTGACCTTCTTTCTCTCAGTCTCACCTACCTCACAGGGTTGTTGTGAGGACAAGAAGGAGGGGAGGAGCAGCTGTGTAAACCACTCTGAGCTCTTTGGAGGAAGGGCGGTATAAAAATTGGAATAAATAAATAAATAAATATTTAAATCATAAAGGAATTGTTTGAGAGCCAAATCCTATCCTTCCCCACCCTGGCTGGTGCAGCCACCCCCAAAATGGGTGCGCTGTATCCAGTTTGGGGGGGGGGGGGAATTGAGATGCTTCAGCAGGGAAAAGGGATTTAATACCCCTGAGTAAGCCTCCCAACTTGCAATGGGTGTCCTTCATTTGGTTAGCACAAGACTGAGGAGAGAAAGGGGCAGTGAAAATGGGGATAGAAACTTGTGCATACTGTCACTGCAGGATCCACCCCTCCTGCAGTCTCTGTGCTCCTCATCACACCCCTTCCCCACTCTATTTTGCCCCTGTTACTTCTTCTCCCACCCTCTCCTGCCTCTCCTGCAGTTTTTCCTGCACCAGCAGGCAATTGGAAAGTTGATGACACAGGAGGGAAGGCTTCAGCCTTCCTGTCCCATCCAGCATAACCAGTGGTGTAGCTAGAGGGGGTGTAAAGCACTAGGTTTTGCAGACAGCCTCACTGTGGCATGCAAACAGCTGCCCCTTTGGAGCCATTCCTTTGCAGCTGGTTATAGAGCACTAGAGGAGAAATGTGAGAAGTAGTCAGCCAGAGCACTAGAGGAGGGAGACAGCCAGAATGCTAGCAGGAAGATTCTTACTTCCTGTTAGCATTCTGGCAATCTCCCTTCCTCTTGCATTCTGGCAGGCTGCTTCTCACATTCTTCTTCTAGTGTTTTATAACTGGCTGCAATGGAAGAGTCCTGAGTGGTTGGTGCTAGAAAACATATGGAGTCTCCTTTTTGTCCGAAGTTTTGGTATGCACAGGGGACCAGGAACCAGGAATGGGAACTCAAGTGGAGTGACTCAAGTCAGAGTCACAAAAATGTGTTTTGGGCTGATTAGTGTACACTCGTCAGGTGTGTCAATGACTCCAGCACTGACTGGAGTCTGAGGCCACTGACTTGGAAATGATTCCCACAAATGCAGACTTGAGTCTGTTGGTGTCTTCCTTATTTTTTGTGGCATGAAAGACCTTGTGGGGCCATTAATCAAACTGGATGGGCAGCAGGGAAATTCTAGCCAGGAGCAGCAAAGGGTTACTATTTTGGTTTTGCATGGAGCAGGACGTGGGGAGGCGGGGAAGAAAGAGTGCACTCTCTTGTCTATTTCTGAATAGACAGAGACCATCTGTGATCATTGGATGAAGGTTTTTTTTTCCTGGACAAGCGAAGGGAAAAGGTGTGGGGGAGGTGGCGCCTACCCATCCAGCAGAAACTCATGGCATGGCACCGGCAGGCTCATTAAATGACTGGCTGCAGTGGGACTACTTCTGAGTAGAGCTGCAAAGGATTGGGTCATCTTGGTAAGCCTCACACCTCCCTCTTGCCACTTTTGTCCCTGCTTTCACACAGTTCATCCCACCCCCTCCTGCCTTGTTTACAGATGCAATGGGGTCATCAGGGGAGTTTTAAATGAGAACTCACACAAACACCCCCCACCCCAGGCCCCAAGAGCTCCATTTTTTCCCCACGGAGCTGCGCCTGACATGTATATCAAGAAGACTTGAAACTTGAGTCAAATAGAGTCCCAAAAACATTCTGGATGACTTCCCACGGCCACCCATAAGTCAAAGGGGATGGGGACTTAAGACTTGACTAGAGTCTAGCCACAGTGGAGTTGCACATCTCTGCAAGGAATGTATCCCCTGAGGATATGTGGGGATGCCTATAATGTGTTTCTCATGGCATGCTAATAATTCCCTTGCGGCAAAGCAGTGTGCTCAGCAGACGCTTTGGGATTACTACAGTAAAGTAAATGGGGGGGGGGGTATATAATAAGCAGGTTTTCATAATTTCAGCATAACATCAGGCATTTCAATATTAGTTTGAATGGAAACTGCTGGCAAGCCCAAAGAAAGTGCGTGGCATAGCTGTCGATAGCTTGAAAATTTGGAATGGGTAGTCCAAGTTATAACCACATCACCACTCTTGCTGCCTCACACTTTAATTAAGTTAAATATTGGTGTATGGGGAGAGGGGGTTGAGTTACTGAAATCTAGTTAGCAGGAGGTGCTGTCTAAGTCAGGAGACTTGAAAATAGTAGAAAAAACCCAAATCGGAATTAATGACAGTAATTAAGACAAGTGAAAATAATTAAAAGAATTCACCTTATTTGTATTTACACATGCACCATTTAATATTAATTCTGTAAACAAATGAAGCATACCAAAACTAGGAACTGGTCTTTTAGGGATATTTTTTTCCTGTATGGCATTTACTCAAAAGATACTGTTATGTTACTGTGAGTTCCTTAACGATCCATATTGTGTCTTGGTTATTTAACATCCCAGACCACAACATGGATTAGTAAACCCGATGACTCTTGCTATGGGTGAAATTAAACAAGCCAGAATGTTACAAGCCAGAATGGGTATGTGCAACCTCCTGATTTTAGAAATGCGCTACGTCAGAATGCCTGATGCAAGGGAGGGCACCAGGATGAGGTCTCTTGTTATCTGGTGTGCTCCCTGGGGCATTTGGTGGGCCTCTGTGAGATACAGGAAGCTGGACTAGATGGGCCTATGGCCTGATCCAGTGGGGCTGTTCTGATGTTCTTAACTACAATTCCCAGGAAGCCTTGCAGGTCTCTTGTTGTCTGGTGTGCTCCCTGGGGCATTTGGTGGGCTGCTGTGAGATACAGGAAGCTGGACTAGATGGGCCTATGGCCTGTTCCAGCGGGGTTGTTCTTATGTTCTTAAACATTGCAAGTCTTGTGATAGTGGTGGCAGAAAAACAGCCAGTTCCCAGTAAATGTCCTTGTGATTCCAGCAAAAGTCCACTGCATACCTGTATAGTATAGCAAACTACCTGGTAAACTTTCAGTACCTCTGGAAGAAGTCTAAGAAAATTGGAATAAGTAGGCATGTCTTTCCAAAGACATTGTTCCACTGATGGCCAAATGCCCAAGTACTTCATGCTTTATATTTTTTAGGTGTGTACCTAACAGCCAAATCCTATTTAACTTCCTGTAAGGTGATGCAGCTGCACCAATAGGGCACTCCTGTTTCCTGCAGGGGAATTTCAGCCTCCGGAGGCCTTCCTGGGATGAGGGAACATATGTTCCCTTGATTGGGGCAAGTCTGTGCTGGCCTGCTGGGTCTAACTCTGACCACTACCAGCTATATGGCGCAGTGGGCTTGCGTTGGGGAATTGACGCTGGAAAGGGGTTGGGATATCTGTGTTGCCGCCAATACCACCCCCTTCCCAGCTCCGATCCCCCCTCCTCCAAACTCCATCACCACCTTGTCCCTCCCTGTTGCCTTGTTCCACCCCTCGCTCCCTCCCACTCCCTGCACTCACTTACCAGCACTGACGGGCATCTCTGAATGGCCGGTGCTCACACTCAGCTGCTCACCACTTGCATAGATAGCCAGGCCACACCAAATGGCTTTGGGACCAATCCTATCCAACATTCCAGCACCGGTGCAGCCCCGAGGTAAGGGAACAAATGTTCCATACTTTGAGAAGGCCTCTGTGACTGTCCCCCCAACACAGCATGCAGTGCATACCCCACTGGCACAGCAGCACCAGCACTGGAAAATTGGATAGGATGGGGCCCTTTGTGGTGTTTTGCAACAACCATAAAGGCTTTAGTTGCCAGAATGCTCATTCTCAGTGTTGCAGTCAGAGGAGGTGCAAAGCACTAAGTTTTGCAGGGAGCCTCATTGCAGCGTGCAAGCGGCCCCTCCTCTCAGAGCCATTCCAGGCAGGGGAGCAAAACGGAGGCATGTGGCAAAGGGGTGGCACGATAGAGTGAGGCTCCCTGCAAGACTTAGTGCTTTGCACCCCCGCAGCTATGCTGCTGCTCATTCCAATGGCCTAAGACCTGAATAGGATTGTGCCGTAAGTACCTATTGAAATGTTAAGAATTAATGAGTCCAGCGTATGTTTCTTTACATGTGTGTCATATACGCTAGTCAGGGAGCTGAACTGAATGCTGCTGCCTGTTCGATGTACACTTGGTGGCAAACTGGAGTTTGCCTTTGCCTCTGTGTAATGTGTGAAACAGTTCTGTAAAAGAACAAAAGCAATAAAATGATCCAACAATCTGTCCCACATGGCAGACTGCCACAACGTTTCTCCAATGCAGAATTTCATAAGCCTTTTGCCTTCATATTATTTCCATGTCAGGTCAAGAACAGTAACTCACTCTAGACCAAGGGTGTCCAAAGTTTTTGGCAGGAGGGCCACATCATCTCTCTGACACTGGCCGGGGAAAAAAAGAATTTACATTTAAAATTTGTATAAATTGACATAAGTTTACATAAATGAATATATTAAAGATGAACTTATATGAATGAATGAAGGTCTTGCAATAGCTCAAGGCCTATAAAAGGCCTTGCACAAAGCAAGGCTGGCCTTTCCTTCGCTGCCACTGCTGCATCACAGACGTGAAACAGCAAGAAGTGGAGGGAGCCCTCATCCTGCAGCTAACACAAGAGGTCAAACAGTCGCCCTCATGCAGAGAGCAGTTGTGTCGGGCCAGTGCACGCTCCAACAAATCTCTGGAGGGCCAGAGGCTCATTGGAGACTGGGGGCTTCCTGAGGGCCGCATTGAGAGGCCTCAAGGGCCGCATGTGGCCCCAGGGCCGGAGTTTGGGCACCCCTGCTCTAGACAACGGAAGTTTTAAAAAATGTAAATATTGAAGGGCAGAAGAGTATTTGGTCATGGTAGGAACTGGGCAGCTCTCAAGTCCCCCACTCACCACACATGCGCAGTGTTTCATGCACTGTAGCTCCCACAAGTGTCTCATTGGCTGGTGGGGGAAGCAAGAGAAGGAGGAGCTGCCACTGGGGTCTCTCAGCCAAGAGTGTCACAACCATCACCCTCGGGGTCAGGGAGAGATTAGAGGGAATTCCCAAAGCCTGGCAGGATGTAAACCACACCCTCTTCCACCAGCCTAATCCACCTAACCCAGTGGTATTCAAACTGGGATGCTGCGATGCCCCAGCCTGAAGGCCCTGGCCGCTTTCCCCTTCAGGGGCAGGGGGCGGCAAAGAGGAGGCAGCAACACAACCCGCAGGATAACGCTGCTGAGGAAGGCTGCAGGGACTGGGATGCACTCACCAGTCCCTGCAGCAGCCTGTTCTTCAGCTCTTCTGCCCAGCAACCAGCTTGAAACCTCTTCAAGGCAACTTGCCCAACCCCGGGACAAAGAGGCTTGTGTTGCAGCTCCAGCTCACACTCTCCTCACTGGTCAATGGGTTTCCCCCCACATCTTCTGTTCATATGTGGGAGTCTCTGGGAGATGAAGGAATGACCACTGCCCCCTCTTTCCTCTCATCCAGGGATATGCAGTCAAGAGGCAGGAGAGGCAGAGCCTCACCAGCTCCAACAAGTTTAAAAAAAGAAATCCAAATACCCAAAAAATAAAAAAAAGGACCTTGCTTTTTCACTCCGCTCCTTTCTTATTGAACGGAGTCTGTGAGTTAAGCAGCGTCCACACACACACAGGGCCATTACAAGACACAGGGAAGAAGCTGACAATCATGGCTGCTTCCAAACAAAAAGAGGTAGGGTTCCTGCAATTGCTGGGGGTGCAGCAGGTGGAACTGCCTCCGCAGTTGAGGCTGCAATCATGGCTGGCTTCCAATGAAAAAAAAGAAAAGGAAGGGCTCCTGTGTCAGCAGTTGCTGGGCAGGTAGCAGGCAGGTCTCTCCATATACATAGAAAAGAGAGCAGCAAGTCTAGCCCGTTACTGTATAGCGCAGCCATTTTCAACCAATGTGCCATGGCACACTGGTGTGCCATGAAAGGTCCACAGGTGTGCCGCAGGAATTTGGGGGAAGGTCATTTATTAGTAGGACCAATGGGAATGGGAGTCCCCCACTGGCAGCGTGGTGTGCCTTGTCAATTGACAAAAACCTGATGGTGTGCCTTGACCATTTTAGTGCCTTGTCCATGTGCCTGATCTCATCTGATCTCGGAAGCTAAGCAGGGTCAGGCCTGGTTAGTACTTGGATGGGAGACTGCCTGGGAATACCAGGTACTGTAGGCTTATACCACAGTCTTTTGAGATTGAAGATTGCCAACCAACCAGTGTGCCATGAGATGAAAAAGATTGGAAATCGCTGGTATAGTGCACCAGGGGAAGCAGCTATCAAGCTGCCACAGGGAGGGCGCATGTCTTCTGTCCTTGCTCTCCGTAACTCTGGGGTGGGGGAAGAAGAGGTGAGCTTAAAAAAAACAAACTATTACAGTCGCTCTGTCTCCCTGGGCCTTGACCTCACTGCACTGCTTTCACCTCCAGGGTTCCCACGCTTCCCATGCGGGTTTGCAAGAGACATGTTTTCACCATTGTAAATTCTCTCCCTCAGTTGACTGGGGAGCCCTGCCATGTTGCAGGTGAACTGAGGGGGGTGCAGGGGGGGTTCTCCAGTGCCAACTGGAAGCTATTTTAAAGTGCCACAACTGAGATGACTAAATAGGAAAATGGTGCTTGCTTTGGATTCTGATCTCCAAGGTGGACGGCACAGTCACTCCAAAACATCCTCCTCGCAATGGGTTAAGGTTGCTGCTGCCTCTCCTGTGCTTCTGTGCCTAAATTGCTCTCTTATTGTGGATAAGATGAAGCAAAGCTGTACGACTTCTTCTGCAGTACAAGTGCGGTTTAATTGCATTTGGGAAAGGCACAGAGGAGGGTGCCAAGATGCAGACTGTCTGTCATCCACAGCCTGCTGATGACAAGGAGTTGAAAACTTGGCAGCTCCGCTTGTAAACAGCAACCTGGCCGATGAGCAGTAGCGTAATCAGAGGGGCTGCAAAGCACTGAATCTTGCAGGGAGCCTCATCACAACATGCAAGGGGCACCCCACCTCCCCTTCGGAGTCTGGTGTACGCCTCCGTTTTGCTCCCACAACCTGGAATGGCTCCGAAAGGGAGGGGGAGGGGCATGCTGTGGTGAGCCTCCCTGCAAGACTTAGTGCTTTGCACCCCCTCTAGCTACGCCACTGCCGACGAGAAATGGAAACCATCATTTGAAATCCAGAGAAAAAGAAGAAAACATTCTTCATGAGAGCACTAACAAGAACAAAGGGACTCCAGCCAGGGTCCCATCAAAACAGGAAGACAGGCCATTGCTGCCTTTTCCAATACAGACATTTTTAATGAGGAATAGTATGTCGGCATAACAAGCACCATATACTTAAAACCCGTAGTTAAAGTAATGTCAAGTCTTTCTTGCAAAGATCCAGAAAAAGGGATTTTTTGCTAATTCAGAAACATTTAATTTGATATCAAATGCAACTCTATGCTAGCCAGAGTCATGTTGTAGACTAAATGGGGTTGGTCCAAAGTGCATTCAGTCATGCAGCTGACAAGAGTAGGATGGCTTCTGCAAGAGTGAGTCTCGCCTTGCAAACCTTATAGAATTCTTTGAAAAGGTCAACAGGCATGTGGATGCGGGAGAACCTGTGGACATTATATATCTGGATTTTCAGAAGGCATTCGACACGGTCCCTCATCAAAGGCTGCTGAGAAAACTCCACAGTCAGGGAACTAGAGGGCAGGTCCTCTCCTGGATTGAGACCTGGTTGAAGACCAGGAAACAGAGAGTGGGTGTCAGTGGGCAATTTTCACAATGGAGGGAGGTGAAAAGCGGTGCCCCAAGGATCTGTCCTGGGACCGGTGCTTTTCAACCTCTTCATAAATGACCTGGAGACAGGGTTGAGCAGTGAGGTGGTGAAGTTTGCGGATGACACCAAATTTTTCTGAGCGATGAAGACCAGAAGTGATTGTGAGGGGCTCCAGAAGGATCTCTCCAGACTGACAGAATGGGCAACAAAATGGCAGATGCGCTTCATTGTCAGTAAGTGTAAGGTCATGCACATTGGGGCAAAGAATCAAAACTTCACATATAGGCTGATGGGGTCTGAGCTGTCTGTAACAGATCAGGAGAGAGATCTTGGGGTGGTGGTGGACAGCTGAATGAAAGTGTTGACCCAATGTGTGGTAGCAGTAAGGAAGGCGAATTCTATGCTTGGGATCATTAGAAAAGGTATTGAGAACAAAACGGCTAATATTATAATGCTGTTGTACAAATTGATGGTAAGGCCACACCTGGAGTATTGCGTCCAGTTCTGGTCACCACATCTCAAAAAGGACATAGTGGAAATGGAAAAGGTGCAAAAGAGAACGACTAAGATGATTACTGGGCTGGGGCACCTTCCTTATGAGGAAAGGCTACGGCGTTTGGGCCTCTTCAGCCTAGAAAAGAGGCGCCTGAGGGGGGACATGATTGAGACATACAAAATTATGCATGGGAAGGATAAAATGGATAAAGAGATGCTCTTTACTCTCTCACGTAACACCAGAACCAGGGGACACCCACTAAAGTTGAGTGTTGGGAGAGTTAGGACAGATAAAATCTTTTTTTATTCAGCGTGTGTTTGGTCTGTGGAACTCCTTGCCACAGGATATGGTGAGGGCATCTGGCCTGGATGCCTTTAAAAGGGGATTGGACAAGTTTCTGGAGGAAAAATCTGTTACGGGTTACAAGCCATGATGTGTATGTGCAACCTCCTGGTTTGAGAAATGGACTACGTCAGAATGCCAGATGCAGGGGAGGGCACCAGGATGCCTAAACGGCCCTTTAGATTGACCTCTCAATCTCATCTTTTTCATTTGGATTAAGAATCCTAGCTTCCACTTTATCTTTACTCTGTTCTGTTTGTTTACAGTTGAGCTCTTTATCTCCTCCGCATCCTAAAGCCTATCTCAGAATCCTGTAGATCTGCAAAGCTAGCCAAGCGCTCCAATAGCAGTGCATTGTGTCCTCTTTCATGTATGAAAGATAGTTCTGATTGCAGTGCGTTTGCATGCCATTCTGGCTTTTGTTTTGTGTTATGGGTTCATGTCTGTTTTAGGGAAGGTAGCCAGAGAAGGTCATAGGTGGAGGGGAATAAAGACCATTGGCTGGTGACCATGTGACCTGTGCATAAATGCAGAACCTCAGACTGCTCTGTATTCACTATCAAGTGGGTAAAAATGGGCAAAAGAGAGAGTTTTTGGTGATCCTTTCAAGGCATGTATTTTAATGGGGGATTCTAAGGCTACAATCTTATGCACGCTTTCCTTGAACACAATGGGACTTACTTCTGAGTAGACCTGTATAGGATTGGCTGTCAGTCAGTCGCAAAATATTTAAATTGGCTTGCCAGATGCAAGGAAGTAGCAACAGGTATCATTTTGTTTTGAGTGCTCCTTGAGGCATCTGGTGAGCCACTGTGACATACTGGAAGCTGGACTAGATGGGGCCTTGGCCTGATCCAGCAAGGGCTCTTCTTATGACATCTTCCATTGAGAGAATTCAATTGAATCGGCATCTTCCATTTCTATAATACTACATTTGAGAGTATGCACACTTGATTTTAAAACAACTAACTTACGATCTTCTCGTCTCCACTCTGCTTTGTGCAAAAAACTTCCAATGAATGCTAACAGAAGTTTTCCCCACTTAAAAATAGCATGGAGGGTGGCATGATTGGGAACAAAACCATGGTGGGGCAAACTGATAAAGCCCCCGTACACTCGCTGCATTTTCAACATGTTTTGTACCTCCCACACACTATTTACTTTATAAATAAAACTAAAACCATATTGGACCACATTATGCATTTGGTATAATGTATAGTTTGGCCCTGAATCTTGAGAACATTGTTCTCGGTACAAAGCTTTTTGAGCAGTTGCATCAGCAGGTGGAACAGGGCTTGCTTTAAGCCAGTTGGACCCTGTGCCTAAGGGTCCCCTGCACTAGGGTAAACAAAAACTATAAAATCAATTTTTTTACTAAACCAGTGTTTCTCAAACTGTGGGTTGGGACCCACCAGGTGGGTTGCAAGTCAGTTTCAGGTGGGTCCCCATTCATTTCAATATTTTATGTTTAATATATTAGACTTTATGCTCCCCTGATACGTGACTGCATTTGGGGAAATGTTATACAGGTGTACTTGTATGAGGCTACTATGTATATGTTTTTAACAATGAGTAAATGGGACTGACTCCGGGGTAAGTGTGGGTAGGATTGCAGCCTAGGATTGTTAAAAATGTTCCTGCTTGATGATGTCACTTTTGGTCATAACATCACTTCCAGTTGGTCCTGACATATTCTCCTTCTAATAAGTGGGTCCCAGTGCTAAAAGTTTGAGAACCACTGTACTAAACCATTTCAGTCACGAAAACAAGTGCTTTTGAAACTATTTCTCAAAGGTAATCTACACATCTTGCTTCTTTACTTGTAGGCTTAGGGCCCAATCCTATCCAATTTTCCAGCTCCAGTGTAGCTACAATGCAGCCCTGTGGTAAGGGCACACATGTTCCCATACCTTGAGAAGGCCCTAGAGACTGCCCCTCCACCACAGGATGCAGCGCACACCCTGCTGGCACAACTGCACCAGCACTGGAAAACTGGATAGGATTGGGCTCTTACATGTGTATGCAATTTTGTATCACAATGCACTTAGATCCATGTGGTCCACGAACTGACATGCACTTTTAAGTGCCCCTTTTGACTGCTTTCCATCCTGCCTTAGGGTGCAATCCTAACCCCTTATGTCAGTGCTTTCCAGCACTGACTTAAGGGCAATGCAGCTCTGAGGTAAGGGAACAAACATTCCCTGACTTTGAGAAGGCCTCATAAGAACATAAGAACAACCCCACTGGATCAGGCCATAGGCCCATCTAGTCCAGCTTCCTGTATCTCACAGCGGCCCACCAAATGCCCCAGGGAGCGCACCAGATAACAAGAGACCTCATCCTGGTGCCCTCCCTTGCATCTGACATAACCGATTTCAAAAATCAGGAGGTTGCACATACACATCGTGGCTTGTACCCCGTAATGGATTTTTCCTCCAGAAACTTGTCCAATCCCCTTTTAAAGGCGTCCAGGCCAGACGCCATCACCACATCCTTTGGCAAGGAGTTCCACAGACCAACCACACGCTGAGTAAAGAAATATTTTCTCCTGTCTGTTCTAACTCTCCCAACACTCAATTTTAGTGGATGTCCCCTGGTTCTGGTGTTATGTGAGAGTGTAAAGAGCATCTCCCTATCCACTCTGTCCGTCCCCTGCATAATTTTGTATGTCTCAATCATGTCCCCCCTCAGGCGTCTCTTTTCTAGGCTGAAGAGGCCCAAACGCCGTAGCCTTTCCTCATAAGGAAGGTGCCCCAGCCCAGTGGCATCACTAGGGTTCGCGTCACCTGGTGCAGGATGCCAGTGTGTCACGCCCCATGCAGTGGGTGGGGCAACACCCCAGGTGGTGGGCATGGTGATGTACCATCCGCCCCCACTGGTTTTTTGGCTGTACCTTTTGATAGAACAAAGATAGAACACATTCTGCATGAAATGATGCATTGATTGATATATAACATGATGGTGTTATTCCTCCAAACTGTGATTTTAGTGATTTTGGTCACTAGTGGTGTCACCCCCTCCCAGGTGTTTACTTACTAATACCTTATTGCAGCAGTTCTCAAACTTTTAGCACTGGGACCCACTTTTTAGAATTACAATCTGTCCAAGACCCACCAGAAGTGATGTCATGGTGGAAGTGACATCAGACAAATTAAAATAAATAAGTATAAATAAAGTAAAACAAATAAATAAGCAGAAGCCAGCCCTGTTCCACCAAGTGAACTTCCTCTGCAGCCTGCCTGCAATAACAACACCCCCCCCTCCAAAACCAGTAAGGTTTTCAGCCCTACCCAGTGCCCAGTTCAATTTAAGAACTTCTGCTTAAACCAGATCACTGTCAGGATCCACCTGGCTTTGCAAGTCTCAAAAAAGTTCACCTTATCAGCTGAAGCCTCTGTTTTGATCCTTTTTAGTTGGGGGGGGCTGCCTTCTGGAGCATTTGTTGAGCTCCAGTTCTATCAGATCAGGACCATTCTGGTGGCTTGACATTCCCCTTTGCCTGGCCTCACCACCAGCCAAGACACATTTGCTTACTCGTGAGTAAACACAACTGTGTGGCTTAGTTTCGCTTTCCATAGGGCTCAATACATTTGTATTGTATTGCTTGGAGGGAGGGACTTCCTTCTCAGGTGTTTTTGGGGCCTGCATTCATTGGATCAGGACCATTTGGGTATCACTGGATTCCTGTCAGCCTGCCCTTTGCCACGGACTAAGGCAAGTTCGCCTACTTGCGAGTAATCGTGCGATACGGCTCAGTTTCACTTTCCATAGGGCTCCATGCATTTTTTTGTTCTCTGGGTTTTTGGCCATAACTTTTGATAGAAAGGAGATATTTCACTCTGGTTTTTTGCACTGCATTCTGCTGGAAATTCTGCATCCAACGGTAACATGATGGGGTTACCCCTAACCACCGCGATTTAAGTGTGTCACCCCCGTCCGCGTCACCTGGTGCGGTCCACACCCCCTGCACCCCCCTAGCGACACCACTGCCCCAGCCCAGCAATCATCTTAGTCGTTCTCTTTTGCACCTTTTCCATTTCCACTATGTCTTTTTTGAGATGTGGCGACCAGAACTGGACACAATACTCCAGGTGTGGCCTGACCATGGATTTGTACAAGGGCACTATAATATTCAGCTTCCTACCTCTGTGAGTGCCACCCAACTGCAGGATGCAGCACATGTCCCATCAGCAGCGCTACGCCAGCTGGAAAGCACTGACACAAGGGGCTAGGATTGCGCCCTTCGAGATCTAAAGTCTACCGTCAGTCCTGTTGGAGTCTGTGAGGCTCTGCAGACGTGGGGCCTGCCAAAGCGGTTCCGACTGGGCCAGGGAGGCGTGGCGGTGAGGCAGAGCCTCCCCACTGGAGTCCCTGGCCAGGTGAGGTGCGCCAGCACTGCTGCCCGGACCCACGTGCTCCGCTCGGTGGTGCTTTGGAAGGCCTCTGGTGGGCTGGCAGCGCTTTCTGCGGGAGTGCCGCGAGCCTGGGGGAGGCTCTGCCTCACCTGCCTTCCGCGCCTCAGCGGCAAGCCCGCTGCGAGGTGCGGGTGCCCCTGGCCTGCACGTGGGCAGCCTGGCTGGCTGGCTGGCTGGCTGGCGGGGGCGCCTCGGCTTCCCCGGGGGCTTTCCACGCCGGCCCTGGCCAGAGGGGCGCCCGCGGGGCAGGCTGCAGGGGCGCAGCCCGAGGCGCGGGGGGAGGAGGAGCCGCGGCGGGGGAGCGGAGCCGGCCCGAGATGGGCGCCCGCCCGGGGAGAAGCGCGCGGAGGAGGCGGCGGCGGCGGCGCAGGAGGAGGGCGCGGGAGGTGCTGCGGCGGCGGCGGCGCCTCCTCCTCTCCGGGGCGGGCGCGCGCTGGCTGGCTGGCTGGCTGGCTGGAGCGATGGGGAAGCCCGGAGCCGGAGCGCGCGGCGCTGCTGGAGCCCTCCCGGGAGGCTGGCCAGGTAAGAGGGCGCCCCCGGCAGGGAAGTTCCTCCGGCCGCAGAGTTCCGGCGGGTCTACTCGGAAGCAAGTCCCTTTGTGTGCAGCGGGGCTGGGGGGCATCGCGGGCAGGGCAGGGCAGGGCAGGGCAGGGCAGGGCAGGGCTGCGGGCACCGCCAGGGCGGCTCTTCTGCACTTTTCGGCAGACCCGCCGGTCTCTGCGCAGCGCCAGGACCGGCCCTCCGCGCCAGAACTTGCCTCCTGCTCCCCTTCGCCCCAGCCCCAGCCCCAGCCCCAGCACAGGCTGGGCAACGGGGTCGCAGCCAACGAGGGCCAGCCCCGAGCAGCAGAAACAGAGCCCTGGAGCGCCCCAGTCCAGCGCAGCCCCGGAATGGAGAGGCTGGCCGGGACCCAGCAGGCTGGGAGGAAGTCCAGGCTTCTGAGTAGGCATGCGTAGGACTGGGCGCTCAGGCTGCCATCCTGCCTGCAGTCCTGGGACTGAGCCCCACTGACCATCATGGGCTGTACTCCTGAGCAGGCAAGCACAGGACTGAAGAGGCATCCGATTAGCTAGCAGCTTTCCTACAGTCACCAGTAGGTCAAGTCCAGCTGCTGTTAATGGTGCTTGCAGATGCATATCCTAGGACCAAGCAAACCCCACTCAGTTCAGTGGCGTTGGCTTCCAGGTAAGTAAGGATCATGGCAGCCTTTGCCACATGTCTGCATTTAACTGAATTGGGACCAAGTCAATGCGCCTTTGGCTTTATTGAATCTGTACTAAAGAGTTTCTCTGCCCCACTTTTTTTGGCATAAAAATACAAAGTCAAGCCAGAAGGAAGGAAAATTAGCTAAGGATTCCAAACTTATCCTCTCTTTGTCTGGGATGAAGACATAGTTTCAATGTCTTCACTCTACCAGACAGGAGGGCACCAGGTTATCCTACATTCTCAGCAGGGCTATTTTGGCTTTCATTTAACATCACAAAGTACTGGTTAATACAGTTCTGGGAGACTCAATTATTCAATTTTGGTTTTTAAATGTTGAAAGTATCTTCCCCTGAGAATTATTCCAGTGGACTTTTCAGTATGCTTTAAAAGTGCTACTTGGTATACTACGGTATGTCTGTCTCAAGTATCAGAGCGTTGATAAAACAGTTGGAGGAAAGTATACGAGGACCATATCAAAGCCTCATAATCTGCAGTAGAACAGAAAGGTGGTATTGCACCTTGAAATTACAAAGTGCTTTATGGTTTTGGACATATTGTAAATGCCTGAGTCTGGTTTTAAAAACCACTTAAGCCTTAAGAAATTTCTTAATTTCTTAAAATCTTCCTTAGTATGGTGACGTTCTTCTGTCAAGGAAGGTAAGAAGGTGTATACTAGCCTGGAATTTAGCCATGGAGTTCTAGTGTCATGTTTAAACGGTCTTCTCCAAGTTTATTTCATTATCTCACATTACAGACAGTTTTGATTAAAAAGCCATTTTTAAATTTCTGCCTGGAGGAAATGTGTACTGCTTGAGTAGATGTAAATGAATTGCCTATCTAGGTGTGTGGAGCCTCTGCTCCAGTTTAAGAGATGTCTGTCAGAAAGTCTGCAAGATGTTATAAATCCTGTTGTGTAATGTGATTGGTGGCTATATATATTTTTCTTATAAAGTTGAATATTAATTTTGTTAGTAGCTTTTATTATTTAGGAATTCAGTGTTTCGATATTAATGAGACCAAATCATATAAATACAGGTGAAAAACACCCATTTTCACCTATAGCAATGCCAGCATGGTTTATAAACCATTCATTTTAAACAGCATGTTAATTGAAGGGGTTATTGATCTCAAAGTAAAGGTGGTCAATAGTCCTGCTGCAATACCATCATCATGTAAAGACACTTTTCGCAAGTGACAGAAGACTTTCTAATACGTAATGAGTTTTGCTGACCAATATCTGTGTTGTGATTTACTGTTGGATTCTTAGAAAGGAAGATATAAGTGTAACAGATAAATACAGGGTGACCCCCCCCAAAACAGAACCCATAAAAATTTTATTAAATCCTACAAAGGTCCAGTAAATTTCAAAATGTCTTTTCCTTGGTTGACCAAGACATACTGGGGAAGATTATTGTTCCAGTATTTCATGCACAAAGTCGACCTGTATACCCTGAAAGGAAAAAAGAAGAAAAATTAAAATTAACAGTTTTATTCAAAGATTTGTAGGTTCTGGTTTTTTGGGGGGGTCACCCTGTAATAGTCATAACAGTCACAGAAGCAATTGTTTATTCTAGATTAATAGAATCATAGAGATGGAAGGGACCAACAAGCTCATCTAGTCCAACCCTTTGCCTTTACCAGGAAATCCTCTAGCACATCTCCAAGAGGTTCCTGTTGAACCTCACCATGAAGATCTCCAGTGAGGCAAAATCCACCAACTCCAGTGCCAGTCTGCTCCAAATTGCCGCCAAATTGCCCTGACAGTCAAGAATTTCTTCCTGATACCCAATTGGAATATCCTCTCTTGCAGTTTGTACCCACTGGATCTGGTTCTGCTCTCAGAGGCAGCTGAGAACCAATGGGTTCCTTCTTCCATAGGGCAGCTCTTCAGAGCGCCATTGTATCCCCAACAGCCTTCTCTTCTCCAGGCTAAGCATGCCAATGGTTCAGCGTGTGCGCTGTCCTCATTTGCATTGTTTAGTGGTGTTTTGGCCACAGTATCTCAGTTAGCTTGTCTCCAATAGTTGAGGCAGTAACAGGTATCCAAGGATATTGATATTCTGAACAAGTTGCTTCATGGATAGAACATGTTGATCCCAATGCCATTCTTGTTTAGATGGTGAACTGCTTGGGCAGGGACTGGTTCATCTTACTTTTTTATAGTACTGTAAGCACAACATAATTAATCATCTATAAGAGAATTATTTTGCCTGATGATAATACAGCATGTAAAATGAATTGGTGCCAAGGTTTGATTTTTGCTAAAATAGAATATGATTTATCATGATGTCAAGTTGTGAGACTGAAATGCGAAAGAGAACTAGTGCGTAACGCAGTTTCAGATGAGCTTTCTTTTCTGTTAACAACCTTTGTTACCTGCTGTGATGGAGTGTAAGACATTTTAAACTTGTCATAATTTACAGGCAGTGGATGGGGAACGGTTTGGGGCCCAATCCTATCCAAATTTCCAGCATTGATGCAGCCGTAATGCAGCCCCAAGCTAAGGGAACAAATGTTCACTTACTTTTGTGGAGGCCTCCACAACTGTTCCCCTACGACAGGATGTAACACATGCCCCATTGGCATGGTTGCGTCAGTGCTGGAAAATTGGATAGGATTGGGCCCTTAATCTCTTAAAATAAGAGCAGATTCCTGAAAGGCTGATTATATAGAAAGATACATTTCTTTGAACAGTGTATTAACCCAGAAGCACAGCTGCCACTTCTGCTGTCCAAGGCAGTGACTTATCATCACCAATGCATAAGTAATTGGTGATGATGTCACCACCTCCTCACCAGTTACTTCCAGGTTGCCTGCTGATCCGTGTGGCTGCTTTTCTGCTGTGTTCTGAAATTGGAGTGCAGCAGAAAAGCCACAGAGTCAGCCGATTGGCATGACTCCACTCCAAGATCATGCCGTCCCTTGCTCCTTCCTCACTCCCCCCCCACCTCTTCATGGCACTGTCTTGATGTTCTGATCAGGACCCAATATATGCAGGATAAATCAATAGTTTGGTTAGAGATGGCCAATCAATAGCTTGGTTGGCCCGGTAGGAGTGCAAGACTTTGCTCCAACGCCTTCAGCAACCTGTCGCTTCTACTACTGAGGTCCAATCCAGTGGTTCTGTGTATGTTGCCTTCCTGCTTGTGGGACAGCTAATAAGGACAGATATCAACACCAGAAAACTCCAATTTGTGGACCAAAGCACATGAAAGAGGTGGAGTAGATTGGGATCAGCCCCTTAATTGGGGAGGCACCTTTGAATTTGTAGCCCATGAGTTTGATCCAGTGTGAGAGATCAGAAACAAATTTCTTCACGTGAATTGTCCTCCGCTAGTATTAATGTCCCTTCTTTGATAGGCCTCATCTCTTCCATGGTTAATTAGAGTTGTAAAAGCTGACCATCATTTAGATGGGGAATTCTACCTGTGTGGTGTACATGTATATGAATGTTTCTGAAACAGGGCTCTCTTTTTTTCAAAAGTCATACTAGGTGTCTCTATTTAATTTTAGAATTAAAGAAATAAGAATATCATTCAATCCATTTGGTGGAACTTTTGTTAATTTAAAAATTAAATGAAATCAGGATAAAGTCAGCAAATTTCTAATAAAATAATTCAAAATTCAGCTTAATAAAAATTTAAGTGATGTGTGCTTTGATATTTGGCTTACTGATGAAATGTTGTAATCAGACTGTAGCGTTCATCTATATTCCTTTGAGAATTGACCTACAGCACAAGCAAATCTTACTGTGTTAAATGAGGCTTACCCCCTGGAAAGTATGCGTAGGATTGTGGCCAAAGAGACTTTGAAACCTGAAAGACCAAAAATATAATTGTGGCTGGTACTAGATCCCATTTTGTCAGATGCTTCATCAGGTGCTATGAGATCCTCTGTTAGTTTTGTCACAACAGATTAATCTGGCTCTCCTTCTAGAATTCATTTGTCGAATATTGTGTCTGTTCTAGCTTGACCATAACTCTGCATTTGTTAAAACTGCAAATAAATGAGCCACATGGCATAGTTTTAAAGGCGGAAACAGCCATTTGTTGCTTAAAATTCATTTTGCAAGTGGTTCAGTGTGTGTTTAAAATATAATTATTATATTCGTGTAATTATTTTAATTCTGTGTGACTAATAGAAAGTAACAAATTGAAAAAGTATTTTTGGTACCTTTTTTAATCTAAAAAAGGTTTACACGCACAAAAAAAATTACATACGACAAAGAATATGTATATAAAATGTAATGCCAGACAATACATATTGTTGTCAGATATTTATCTGTCTTTATTCCTAGAGCAGGATTAAGCTAAAAGGGGAGGATGGGAAATAATAAACCCTAATTTCAGGTTAAATCTAATTCTTATAAAATTAGCATGAGGGGAGGTTAGGCATCATGAGAGCTCTGTTTGGTTTCTCACCATCTTTCAGATATATATTTTCTGTAACGTCTACCATTTTGCAATATGTCGTCTTCCAGCCAACCAGCATTTCACCTCAGGAGAATTAGGAGTTTGCCAGTTATAAATACCCTGGCTATAAATACCCTTGGAGCAGTGAATAAGTTACATACCATTTTTGTAATGTGCAGAATGTACAAATCACTCAATATAGTCCAATAGGATAAACAAAAGTCTAATCATGGTAATATATTGCTAATTAGGCCAATTGCAATTCACCCCCTTGTCCCAGGGAAAGCCCCAACCTGCACAATGGGTCTACATCTAGGGTTCCCAACCCGTGGTCCGCAGACCACTGGTGGTCCGCAGCGCAACTCCTGTGACGCCGCTGGAACCAACCGTATTGGCTTCTGCCTTTCCATTGGACCATTCCAGCGACGTGGAGAGGGGGGATTTGCTGCATGTGTAACAGCCTATCCTCCATACCTTCTTTACCCAGGCTTCGCGCACTGGAGAGAACCACCATTCAGAGCGCGATACCATAGTCTTTCGAGACTGAAGGTTGCCAACACTTTCCTCTGGACTCACAAGTGGGGGGAGCAGGGCCAGGGCTGTGTAACAAAAGGAACTATGGTGGGATGCGTGTGTTTTCTGTTGGCTCATTTAACTACCTTGCATGACTTGTCTATAGTCCCCTTGTGCTTACCCTCTCCCTTTTTGAGGTGTTTTTCCACACTTAAAAGAGGCAAGGGCTGTGCGTAATGTGGTCTGGTGTGGGGGAAAAGAGACTGGATTGATTCTTCTTATGAAGAATCTTCTTCTTCATGATTCTTCTTAATAATCTTCTTATGCGTTACAAATTTAATTGTATTTTTTGTGTGTGAGGGTGGGGGGGTTGCATGTGGTCCCCGCCGTCTCCAAATTTTGCCTTCGTGGTTCCTGAGCTCCTAAAGGTTGGGAACCACTGGTCTACATGGACTTGCGCCAGCTAAATTGCTGGTGAGAGTCTGCATTGATTTGTGCTGCTGGATCAAGCCTGGGAAAGAGGATAGGATGCAATATACACTGGCACCACTGGTCCATCCTGCCCCCTTCCAGGCCTGATCTGCTCATCCCTGCCCTGTGTTGCCCTCCCCTGCCTCCCCTGCCCCTGCAGTGCTCAGTGCAGAGCTTAACTGCTCCAGTGGGTGCCCGTCCTTGCCCCAGCCTGACAGTGGTCCTAGATGGTGTGCTGTCGCAATGTGCTTAACGCAATCAACCCATAGGCTTTGCAGCAGCAGAACGCCCATTCCAGTGGCCGGTCAGTCCACAAGGACTGTGCTTTCTGTCGTAATTTAACATTTTAGCTTTGATGTTACATAAATCAAATCCACTCAGAAATAGGAATGCCTCTCCTTTTGTTGTTATAGTTAATCCATTTATGCCGAAAGGTCAGTTTAAAGTGTAATCCTCACTTGTACTATACATTTCTTTAATTAGCCTTTCAGTCAAAAATTTTAATTGTCTCATATTTCTTAAAGTAATCCAGTAAAAAGAGGGACGGGAAGGGGGGAAGCAGAGACTGAATCATGTTTGACAGATAGCTAGAAGCAGCAAGCAAATCTGATTTCTCCAAAATCAGCCCTACACTAGACTTTAATTGTAGGAAATAAAAAGATCTTCGTCAAATGGGGGCCATTTTTAATCTGCAGTTGGTCATTTTTCAAAGTGACTCAGGGATAAAACATTTAATGCTTGAATTGGGAGCTATTAAATAGATTTGAAGCACGATCCTGTGCATGTCTACTCAGCAGTAAGTCCTATTGTATCCAACGGGGCTTACTCCCAGGAAAGGGTGTATAGGATTGCAGCCTTTGAATGGAGTTAGGTTCTGGTTTATAATGATTTCTCAAGACAATATTATTTTTGTGTACTTTGATGACTTAATATGATCATCTCCCTTTTTAATAGATGTAAAATGAAGGCAGATGCCATTCCAAAATGTTCAGCATATATGTGGGACAAGGGGTTAAGGGCCCAATCCTATCCAATTTTCCAGCTCTGGTGCAGCTGCACTGCAGCCCCAAGATAATGGAACAAATGTTTCCATAATGTAAGGAGGCCTCTGTGACTGTCTTCCTATCACAGGATGCAGTGCACGCCCCATTGGCACGGTTGCACTGGCACTGTAAAATTGGATAGGATTGGGCCCTAAGTATAGTGGGGGAATAAAGTATACAGTGATAGGCTTGTATTTATTTAATTTAAAAATCTGCGTCTCTAACTAGAGGACTCAATGTGCGTTACATAACTCATTACAAATAATCCATACAATTAAAAAAATCAAGAAGAAAAAAACAGTAAAATAATAAGAAGGGATAACAAAAATCAGGATAACAACTTAGGAGATGGACATGGTGACTGTCTGCTACATTCAGCTACCTGAATTCATAGAATCATAGAGTTGGGGGGCAACTTCAAGGCCATCTAGTCTATCCTCTTGCTCGAGGCAGGAAAAATCCTCTCTGGAACATCTTCAAAAGATACCTGTTTAGCCTTTGCTTGAAGACTTCCAGGGAGGGAGAACAGAGTAATTGCTGCTTCTCCTCTTCCTTAAGTGCCTGTTTGAAAAGGAGGGAGAAGGGGAAGAAGGTTGTGGTGGACCAGAGCATCTCCTTGTTTCCCAGAAGTGGTGGTGGCTGCATCAGTTTTGTCTTGTACGTTTCAGGGCAAGCTGCACCCAACCCCACTGCAGGAATCCTAAAAGGTTGCATGGACAGACCTGGGGGGAAATAGCCTCTTTCTGTGCAATCAGTGGCCATGTTCAGGTGGCTCAGTGCCGTCACCTGCAATACTGCCACTCTTGATCATCTGTCACCTGAGGCACCTGCCTCAGTTTGCCTTGTGTCGCAGCCTGCTGTGTGTGCCTCCACAAGCAGGCCACCTGTGTTCTTGTTCTCTTTGCAAGCATGAATACACCATGACCAGGAGATGTCCTTAGTGGCCTCTTGCCTTCAGCAACTGCTGTTGCAAACCAACAGTGTGATTAATTATGGATTAACGTATACAAAGGTCAAATTAAAAGCAGTCAGAACCTATCATGGTTTGAAAATGAATCTTCCCCACCTGTAGGTAGGAAGATGCTCAGGTTTTCAAAGTTTTGTATGCTCATCATAACACTGCTGTGTTCAGGAGATGTACAGGAGTGGGGGGGGGGAAATGAAGAGATAATAAAGGATACAATTGACACAGCTTAAAAAGTCCTGAAGCATTTGCTTCTCCTCTCCCCCTGCTTGTCTGACTGTCATGGCAGATACAGAAGGCAATCCTATCTGGAGGGCTACGCTTATAAGTGCAGATTTCAGTTACAGATAGATTCAAAACTGCTGTCTTTAAAAAGGTTCCACTTTCAGCTCAGAGTGTGATGACTTAAGGAGGGGAGTTATTTTAGACCCTGTAGTATGCAGTCACCTCTTGTCTTAGACACACTTAACTTGCGCAAATTCAACTTCTCATGGTCAGCAAACAAACAAACATCAGGAACAACAAGCAGTTTAAAGAGTGCCAGCAATTCTGCCTGCCATTCCACCTACTAAATTCATGCCCTGTTGTAAACCTATCAGACAATGAAGCTGCTGTTCCCAGTTCCTGCCTGCCTCTTGCAACTTTTAAAGAGGCAGTACATGTTTTCAACATGCCAGGGATTTTCAAGATAATTTTGGTTATTTGCTATTTTAGCTTTACGAGCTGACTCTGGGATGTAATCCTCAAGTAAGATGAGGGGCGACTGTATATGCATGTAAATCATGAAGCACTGAAGATGCCTAAATGCTCGCTTATTTTGCTAGTGGTGATGTCAGTTCCTTAAATTAGGAAAAACATTTTCAAGTGAGTCACAGATTTTTCAAACTATGGTCTTGTCTCCTCATTAGCAGTGATAGTCCTAAGTGCTGCATGCCTGGGAATGAACTGCCACTGCATGGAAGAGAAGCCATTGGGGCGGGGGGGAATCCCTTCAATGTTACAAGAAGTACTATATAGAATATATTATGTATGGTATAGAAAGATATGGTATATCTGTTTGCTGCCTTTCCCATGTGCATATAAGAACATAAGAACAGCCGCCCCACTGGATCAGGCCATACGCCAGTCTAGTCCAGCTTCCTGTATCTCACAGCGGCCCACCAAATGCCCCAGGGAGCACACCAGATAACAAGAGACCTCATCCTGGTGCCCTCCCTTGCATCTGGCATTCTGACATCGCCCATTTCTAAAATCAGGAGGTTGCGCATACACATCATGGCTTGTAACCCGTAATGGATTTTTCCTCCAGAAATTTGTCCAATCCCCTTTTAAAGGCGTCCAGGCCAGATGCCATCACCACATACTGTGGCAAGGAGTTCCACAGACCAACCACACGCTGAGTAAAGAAATATTTTCTTTTGTCTGTCCTAACCCTCCCAACACTCAATTTCAGTGGATGTCCCCTGGTTCTCGTGTTATGTGAGAGTGTAAAGAGCATCTCTCTATCCACTCTGTCCATCCCCTGCATAATTTTGTATGTCTCAATCATGTCCCCCATCAGGCGCCTCTTTTCTAGGCTGAAGAGGCCCAAACGCTGTAGCCTTTCCTCATAAGGAAGGTGCCCCAGCCCCGTGATCATCTTAGTCGCTCTCTTTTGCACCTTTTCCATTTCCATCAGCATCAGAATCTCCACTGTCACTAGCCAACCAGATGGGTTATAGTCAGGACTCAGAAAGTAGACACTCATCCACCTTTACTCAGGCGGTATGATAAATTGCAAAAGCACAAGAAACTTTGAACCAAAACTACACAGCTGGGCTAAATTCAGCAACGCTGCTTGATCTGACATATGAACAATCTGGTCGCCTCATCCTTTTCTGCTGAAATGTAATGGGTTTGAAGTGGTTTTTAAGTGATTTTCACCACTTTACAGGCAGCCCAGTCCTATCTGGTTCCCCTGTGGTGAGGCAGCCACACCACCAGAGCGCATGTTGCATCCTTCAGGTGGGCGGCCCCAGAGGTCTCCTCTGGCTAAGGGAACATTTGGTTCCACTATCCAGAGATAAGCATCTGATGGGTCTGCATTGGGTCTGCTTGTTCCCGCATCAGCAATGCTGGTGCAAGTCCGAGTGGACCTGGGTAGGGGGATGGAGGCTGGGAACTGATACTGATTCCACTGCTTCTGTTGCTACTGCCCCCTTCCAGCCTCGACACACACCCCTTGTCTCCACCCTGTTCCTCCCCCGCCTTGTTCTGCCCTCCCCCTCAGCTGCAGGGCTTCTTTGCAGGCTGCTGGTGCACAGCTGTGGCTGCTCGCTGCTGGCTGGCTGGCTGCACAAAATGATGATCACCTTTTGCAACGGCTATAAAGCTGAGCTGCACTGCTGGACCACGAATTCCAGGGGTGCAGCAGGCCTATAGGATTGGGCCCTAAAGTATGTCCCTTGACACAGAAGCCTCATTTTTCAACTTGTTAGTACCATAAGTGACAAATATTGTTGATTAACCTTAGGAAAGTTAATCACCTATAGAAATACAATAGGAAAGAACCTTAGGTAAAAACCATGCCATTCAGTATGACATGCTTGGCATCTGCATAAGAGGCAGATAAAAACATTCTCACTGGTGACATTTTCTCTTCTCTTGATTCCTATATTCCTTATGCTGATTTTTTTTAAATATTTGCCTATGTTTGCTCCTTCACATCCCTTCTTTCAGTTGTTAAACCTGCATCTTTTTCTGCTGATCCCTGCACGATCAGCATTTTATGTAATTGCAAATCTAACCTGAAAATACTCGTAAATCTGTCTTCTCCATACTTTAACCTCTTAGTTCCCACTTTTTCTCTGTTTTTTATATATCCCCAAGCTGTTGCATTTAAACATTATACTATATGTGAGCAGTGACTGACGGTGTAAGGCTGAGAGTTAAAAGAGATCATTAAACAGAGGTGTATTTTGGGGTCAGAAATAAATTCTGTTTATCTTTGGGTAAAGTGGTCCTGGAAAAACTGAACAGAGAACAAGAACAGTAGACCAATAGTGGAAAGAGCGATATTGTAGGGGCAAGAGGACAAAACTGAAGATAGTGAAAGAAGAGTGCTGAGAAGTGTAGGCATTCTGGAACCCCCTGTGGATACCGGAATCCCCAGGCCCCAGAATGCCTTATAAGGCAACAAAAACGTCACTTCTGGTTTTACAATAAAACCAGAAGCCGCTTTTTTAAAACTGTGACAGTCATTCTGAGGCCTGCAGAGGCCTCAGGCAGATGTGCACGGCTTCTGTGGGGCTCAGAGGTCCCCTTGCCTGCGGAGGGGGCATGCGCAAGGAGACCCACAGACCAGATCCACGGTTAAGTGAAACCGTGGATACAGGATCCATGGATACAGCCCCCCCCCAATATTACTTTATCTGTAAATAACAGGCAAGAGGTTTAAGACCCAATCCTACCCAAATCCGTCCCCACTGATGCAGCTGCACCAATAGAGCATGAGCTGTATCCACAGGAGGGGGTGTGATTTGAAAGGACTTCTTGGGATAAGTGAACATTTGCTCATGTACCCTAGGGAAAGCCTCCATTCCGCTATGGGACTCGTCAGACCTACACCTGCTGTTTAGCAGGTGTAAATCCAAGGTGTATAACAGTGGAGCCAGGCAAGATTAGGATATTGGCACAGACAAGTACTGCCGATACCTCCCCTGGTCTGCCTCCATCCTTGTCCCATTCCACCCCCTCCACACCCGCACCCCACCTCATTCTGGCCCCTCACCAGTTGTTGCTCCTAATTTTATTGGTCCGGTGGTAGGCCTCCTGCCTTGCCACCCAGTGCAGCTGCAGCAGAACCGCCCTCCACAAGCCAGCTAAAGGACTGGATGGGAGTCTCTCAGGGGTTTCCCTCCACCTTCAACAGCCTGCTACCATGGCACCGAGAGAGAAAGGTCTGTTCTTTTTTAACCTTTCCTGGTTGAAAGGGCTTGTTCCTCCTTATGGGATGTTTCCCATTATTTATTAAAATGTCCTCTATATGACCTCCCTAGGTCCAAATACCTAGCTAATATTATCTCTTTCTCCCAAGGAAGATCCATCTCAGCCCTGATTTGTTGGTTCCTTGCT
Organism: Tiliqua scincoides; assembly: GCF_035046505.1. Classification (NCBI taxonomy): domain Eukaryota; kingdom Metazoa; phylum Chordata; class Lepidosauria; order Squamata; family Scincidae; genus Tiliqua; species Tiliqua scincoides. Next base: position 2,180,856 of record NC_089827.1, read on the forward strand.
GACTCAAACCCTGAGATCACTTATAAAGTGGCTAGCTTTGCCCTTATGGCAAAGAAGATCCGTGCTAATTTTCTGTTGTCTAAATCTTAAAGTTTCTTCCTTTTCTTATCAGCCGGTAAGATCTTGAAAATTATTGAAGCCTGTTCCATTTTGGAACCACTTTAATATTCTACATTTTTAGCCTATGTTGGGTTGCAATTCTTCAGTTTTATTGCATGTGTTTGGAGCGTCGAATTGTTATCGTTTGTTTTATATGTGCTTTTGTGCTTTTATATTGTAATGACCAATTGGTTATATAATAAATTTTCTTCACACTCCTCCTTATGCTCTATCTCTTTTAACTTTGCGTTTGTTCGTGTCTACAGAAGTGGTGTCTCATGGAGAATGGGGGAGGACCCAGCAGAGGCTTCTGCACCAGAATGTGGAGCTGGTCCTGACCCCCCCCCCCCCAGTTATAGAAGTTCTTGTTGGGAGTTTGTGTGGGATGGATCCAGAGATACATATTCTGCCGTGGAGTAAGTGTTAGACTACTCCGAGTGAGCCTGAGTCATCTGCTCTGTCACAGTCTTGCGGAACATACTTTGGCTCGTCACTGAATTTAGTAGGAGAGTTTACATAAGAACATAAGAAGAGCCCCACTGGATCAGGCCAGAGGCCCATCTAGTCCAGCTTCTTGTATCTCACAGCCCACCAAATGCCCCAGGGAGCACACCAGATAACAAGAAGACCTGCAAGGCCTCCTGGGAATTGTAGTTTAAGAACATAAGAGCAGCCCCACTGGATCAGGCCATAGGCCCATCTAGTCCAGCTTCCTGTATCTCACAGTGGCCCACCAAATGCCCCAGGGAGCACACCAGATAACAAGAGACCTCATCCTGGTGCCCTCCCTTGCATTTGGCCTTCTGACATAGCCCATTTCTAAAATCAGGAGGTTGCGCATATACATCATGGCTTGTACCCCGTAATGGATTTTTCCTCCAGAAACTTGTCCAATCCCAGTTTAAAGGCATCCAGGCCAGATGCCATCACCACATCCTGTGACAAGGAGTTCCACAGACCAACCACACGCTGAGTAAAGAAATATTTTCTTTTGTCTGTTCTAACTCTCCCAACACTCAATTTTAGTGGATGTTCCCTGGTTCTGGTGTTATGTGAGAGTGTAAAGAGCATCTCCCTATCCACTCTGTCCATCAGTTTGCATTTTGAATTTTGAATTCAATTCAGTTTGAATTTTGCCACCTCTTCAGTCAGTGTAAAATTACACTGAAGGGTCTTGGAATGGTAGCTGAAGGAGTAGGATTTGGGACAGGACGATTCTTCTTGCAACATGTTCCCAGCATAGTTCTGTTATGGCTTCTTCTAGCTAAATTGTGGTGGCAGAGTGGATATGATGGCCTATCTGTTTTGTCACAGAAGGGGATGTGAGGCACAGTGGGGGGGGGGGAGCTGTTCCTGAAAACGCAGAGATGTAGGGAACCCTATAGCTCCCAGATGGTGTAAATTTTGCATAAGATGCACTTTAATTTGATGACCAGGTGTCAGATTACCTTTACCCCAATGAATGGCTTATATATATATATATGATAGAAGGCAAGATAATCCATGCTTTAATATGGAATCTTTCAACTGCAGCCAAAATTCTGATCGTTTCCAAATGTGAAAATTCCAACTTTTGATAGCTTCCAGAGCACACTGTGCGCTACTTTTGCTGAAAAGTCCATATTCATAATAATAATAATAATAGAAGAAGAAACTAATAATAATAGAAGAAACTGAGGAATAGAAGAAACAATTGAAGAACACCATTTATTAATATTAATAGGAATAAATATTCATATTATTTATGAATAATATGACCCGCCCTCCCTTGCCTCTAAACATCCCCATTCCGCCCTCTCTGATCTTCTGCACCAACCGCCCTTGGCTGGTGCAACCTTCTCTGGGTGGTGGCTGCGCGGACCTCGCCACAGTAACCCCTGCCCTAGTGACATCTAGATTAGATTATTGGAATGCGCTCTACGTGAGGCTGCCTTTGAAGATGGTTCGGAAATTACAACTAGTACAGAACGCAGCTGCGATTCCTGTGGTTGCTGGAGCACGTCGGTTTGACTCTGTCGAGCCATTGCTTCGGCGGCTGTACTGGCTGCCGGTTCTGTTCCGGGCCCAATTCAAGGTGCTAGTTTTGACTTTTAAAGCCCTTTACGGCTCAGGTCCAGGGTATTTGAGGGACCGCCTCCTTCCTTACAATCCTGCCCTGGCTCTTAGATAATCTGGGGGGGCCCTTTTGACTGTGCCGCCACCAAGAGAGGTGAGAGGGGCAGTGGCCAGGAAGAGGGCCTTCTCAGTGGTGGCCCCCGAACTTTGGAATACCCTCCCCTTAGAATTGAGAACTGCTCCCTCTTTGCTAACATTTTGGCGCGGACTGAAGACCTTTTTATTTCAAAAAGCTTTTAATTGTTGACAGGCTGGCTGGCTTTCTTGCTTTTTATATGAGAATCCACGGGGTTTGTTTTTTAGATTTTTAATTATTTGTAAATTGTTTTTAATGTTGTATTTTTAATTGTTGTAAGCCGCCTTGTGTGCCCTTTGGGCATAAAGGCAAGATATAAATTAATAATAATAATAATAGAGGCTGGATGCTGCCTCTGTGGGCCGGCACATGTCCGTGTGCTGGCCCAGCCAACTCCTAAAGAGACGCAAACATTCCTTATGGCATGTTTTCGACATTCCTGGGCTGACTCAAGTTGTGCCAGCCCAAAGAGCACTCTGGATTGCGCTCTCAGTATGACTCACGTTTTCAATGCACTTGGCAAATTACTCCTTCCTAGTATGTTACAACTGAGCACCATCTACTCCAGCTTTTGGGGGGTGGTTTGGGGCCAAAGCCCTGCAAGCACCCCAGTGGCGGGCTCCTGTGGTGCTGTGGAAAGCTGCTGGGCACATCAGCTGACTGGTCCGGGTGAGGCTGAGCCCATAGGGAAGGCAACAGAGAGAGGTGCAGGCAGTGTCCAGGAGTGGGGAGCGAGACAGACCAGGCCTGATGGGCCCCTACTGTGGTCCCTGCAAGATTTCAAGACAGGGCAGATGTCAAGGCCAGTTGGCTGTCAGAGCTTCAGAACCCTGGACAGGTCTCAGGGAGAAAACAACCTGTTCTAACAAGGGGCTGGTTGTGTCTGAATTCTTATAGGTTGAGGTGAGAGAAAGCGGTGATAGCAAAATAAAAACATATAGCACTGCTTTCTGTACTCCGCATTTTTTGTAAACAAAAAAACCCTGAAATCTGCAAAAAATAAAAAAGTTATATTTGGTTTTTATTTTTTGTTTAGTGGGGAGAGTGCATGGGTAATGATTGGCTGTCTGTTGATACCATACCACCTATATCATCTACCTAGCTAGTGCACTTTTAAAGCAACTATAATTTATAGTTACAATGTATATTTTGAATAAAAACACAGAACACTGCTTCTGCACTTCTAATTTTGGAAAACACCAAAATCAATGAAAAAATAAAATCATTTTCTCCCTCCTCTACTTATAGGCTTGGCTGAATCTCTCAGGACCCATTCTTTTGTTGGGGAATGGAAAGGTTTACACTGTGAACATTTTGTGCGAATTACAGCAGCAAATTTCAGCCCTTTGCATCTCATGGCACACTGAGACTGTGCTAAAATTGTCGGGTTTTTTGACCATTGACAAGGCACGCTATGGTGGGGTTGGGTGGAGTGTGATCTCCCTTGCTGGATGCTTTCAATCAGAGGCTGGACAGCCTAGTTGTGGACTTCCTGCATTGTGCAGAGTTTTAGCCGAAATGCCATACAAGATCCCCTTCAACTGTATTTCTGTGGCTTTTTCTCAAGCTTGATAATGCAAGTTTACTGCCTAACTTTCATCAAAAGACACTCTTGCTCCACTTTTTTTTGAACTGATTGTCCACTTTCTACAGTTTAGTGGTATATTATTATACAGCCTGACATACAGGAGATGCACGCATATGTTTTCCTTCTAGACATACTTTCAAAAGCTCCCCCTCCTTGAAGTCAGTTCAAACAGCATTTTTTAAGATTTAGCGCACTCGTTTAAAAAAAATAAATGCTGCTTTTGCTGACTTGCCCTTCTTTCCAGAATTCTCCTTCGTAAACCACTGATTGTAAATCTCCAAACTAAGAGCATTTAAAAAGCAGTTTGGGCGCTCCTGTTGGCATCTTAAAAAAAAAAAAATTGTGGATAATTTAAGTGTTAATTCTTGACAAGTGTCCACTCCAATCATAATCTTGATATTATTTTTTTCAGGATACCAGACTACTAGAATTTAGTCAGCTCCCATTCATTTTTTTCCTGACACATTTAAAATAATTTCAGCTTTGCGAAAACCAATTGTTTTTTTAAGAAGTCGGTAAGAAGAACTTCAGAAAGTTGCACATTGTGAGTTTCTTCTATTTTCTCTCTAGCTTTGCAATGAAGTGTGTCCTAGAAGCGTGAATGGAAGAACCCTGCATTTTTCAAGCCACAAAGGATTTTTATTGTTGCATGTTCACACTGTACTTGAATGACATCAATTTTTTAAAAAAAATAACCACTGGAGCGATCAATACATCATGGTTATGGCCCTTGAAAACAGCAACAAAACTGACAATAAATTGGGGACTGGCATTCTGATTTGAAAGAAAATCATATCTTTGCTTTGAAAGAAGCAACACTGAAAACAGCGAGCTTCAAAGCGGTCTGTTGCAGCCCTTGCTCCATAGACGGAGCAGGTGCTGGGCTCTGTGAGCAAGCAAGGGCCCTCACCTGTCTCCACCCCTGAGGGTAGAGGCAGACGCCAGGCCTCTTTCATACTGCACATGAACCTATAGCAGGGAAAGAGAAATGTTGCCTGGTTCTAATGCCAAACTATTTTTACAGTTTCTCCTGAAATTTCTTTATCCTCCAGAAACTTGTCCAATTCCCTTTTAAAGGCATCCAGGCCAGATGCCGTCACCACATCCTGTGGCAAGGAGTTCCACAGACCGACCACACGCTGAGTAAAGAAATATTTTCTTTTGTCTGTCCTAACCCTCCCAACACTCAATTTTAGTGGATGTCCCCTGGTTCTGGCGTTATGTGAGAGTGTAAAGAGCATCTCTCTATCCACTCTGTCCATCCCCTGCATAATTTTGTATGTCTCAATCATGTCCCCCCTCAGGCGCCTCTTTCCTAGGCTGAAGAGGCCCAAACGCCATAGCCTTTCCTCGTAAGGAAGGTGCCCCAGCCCAGTAATCATCTTAGTCGTTCTCTTTTGCACCTTTTCCATTTCCACTATGTCCTTTTTGAGATGTGGTGACCGGAACTGGATGCAATACTCCAGGTGTGGCCTTACCATCGATTTGTACAACGGCATTATTATATTAGCCGTTTTGTTCTCAATACCTTTTCTAATGATCCCAAGCATAGAATTGGCCTTCTTCACTGCCACCGCACACTGGATCGACTTTTTCATCGACCTGTCCACCACCACCCCAAGATCTCTCTCCTGATCTGTCACAGACAGCTTAGAACCCATCAGCCTATATGTGAAGTTTTGATTTTTTGCCCCAATGTGCATGACCTTACACTTACTGACATTGAAGCGCATCTGCCATTTTGCTGCCCATTCTGCCAGTCTGGAGAGATCCTTCTGGAGTTCCTCACAATCACGTCTGGTCTTCACCACTCGAAAAAGTTTGGTGTCGTCTGCAAACTTTGCCACCTTACTGCTCAACCCTGTCTCCATGTCATTTATGAAGAGGTTGAAAAGCACCGGTCCCAGGACAGATCCTTGGGGCACACCGCTTTTCACTTCTCTCCATTGTGAAAATTGCCCATTGACACCCACTCTCTGCTTCCTGGCCTCCAACCAGTTCTCAATACATGAGAGGACCTGTCCTCTAATTCCCTGACTGTGGAGTTTTTTCAGTAGCCTTTGGTGAGGGACCGTGTCGAACGCCTTCTGAACGTCCAGATATATAATGTCCACGGGTTCTCCTGCATCCACATGCCTGTTGACCTTTTCAAAGAATTCTGTAAGGTTCGTGAGGCAAGACTTACCCTTACAGAAGCCATGCTGATTCTCCCCCAGCAAGGCCTGAGTAGGCTACCTCAGAATGCAAGATGCAAGGGAGTGGCAACAGAATGTAGGTGTCTTATTGTCTTGTGTGCTCCCTAAACCATCTGTTGGGCCACCATGAGATGCAGGAAGCTGAACTAGGTGGGCCTTTTGCCTGATTCAACAGGGCTCTTCTTGTCTTCTTATATTCTCCTACTGAGATTAGCTTGTGCCCATTCTTTGGGTGCCCAAAGCCTCCTGTCTAGGAAAAATGGTGGGAAGAGGCCAGTCAGTTTCCTTTTGTCAGTTCAGGAAACCCTATGACCTCAACCCTAAGTGTCTTAAGATCAAATACCTGAATCTGAATTGGAACTGAATACCGGTTTGTGGAAGGCACATCCCCTGACTGTCCCAATAAGTGCAGAAAGCCAGAATTGAGTTGGTGTAAGTAGCTAGCGATATGCCTAGAGGACATGCTTTTCTTTATGAAAACTTTTGGGAGCTGAAAAAATTACCAGTACTAAGGTACGGAGTACTCCTCCTCTGTCACAAATTTAGCTGAACAAACCTAGGGGATTACAGAGATGGAGGAAGTGGCTTTTTAATGGTTGTGTAAGATAGGAGTGATTGAATGTGAAACAGTTTGTGAGTCAGTGAAAATTATTTTTGAATAACTGGAATAATTTATATGCAGTATATTCAGTTTTGAATCACATATTAGCTTTATAAAAATTACTTGCATGGAGAAAAAGAATTCTCATTTGTGATACCTGTTTCCTGGTTTCAACAAAGCATTTTCTGTTAAAACATTCCACTGGATAATTCATGGTTTGTGAATGCCATTGAACCATCAGAGAAAACAGACCTTATACTTATTTCTCTGGAACCCACGTTTACTTGTAATCTCTTCATGCATCGGCATGTAGTCAGTTGGAGCAATAATAAAAACATTAGCTAATATGCTGAGGCCGGGGGATCTAAAATTAAATAATGGTGTTTGCAAAACAGTAAAATATGACATCTAAGTAGTAATGCATTGTTCTGTAGATTTGTGATTAAGGCTGCAATCCTAACCTCACTTTCCTGGGAGTAAGTCTCATTGAACACAATAGGACTTACTTCTGAGTAGACCTGGCTAGGATCGTGCCCTAAAAGTCTTAACTGATGGAACATAATAATAATAATAATAATAATAATAATAATAATAATAATAATAATACATGTATTTATATAACGCCTTTCTTGGTCATCAGATTTCTCCTCAGACTTTATTCAAGGCGGTTGACATGGGCAGGCTTTTCTAAATCCCCGTAGGAATTTTTACAATTGAAGAAAGGTTCTATCTTTCAAGAACCACAACATTTCAGATGGATCTTTTTGATCTGGTATCACGTTCTGGCCTCTGATTTCCTCCCACATAGCTGACAAGCAGCTCCTTCATTTCTCACATGGAGGGCAGCCAAGATGCTTCTTCGCTCACACCAAAGAGCAGGTGGAATAACTCGGCTCAGCTTGTCAGCTGCTTCAAGGTCTCACCATTCACGGTGCCGGTGGCCTCGAACTGGCGACCTGTGGATGTTATCTTCAGGCAAACGGAGGCTCTACCCTCCATGACCAGACCTCCTGTTGGACCACGCGTTTCTTTGACAAGTCAGTTTTCTCCCTCACTGACTAAAACATATATTCATCATATTGCTGAGCTGGTGAGATTCGTAATGAGATATTTGAGTGGTTAGATTTAGAAGAAAAAGATGATAAATGCTTTCTGATGTTAAATAAAACATATTTCAGCCAGTTTAACTGCCAAGCACTTATGCCAACTCTACTTTTTCAGTTCCCCTTTAGGTTTTCAGAAGGGGTGTTTGCGCATGATGAGATAACAAGAGGACATGGATATTTTCAGCCAACATGGAAAGATAATGTAGACGATTTCTTGAAAGAACAGCCTTGCCACACATAGAGCAAGCATGGCGTTCGCCCAGTCGCACATTATGACAGCTAGGAGGCATCAGCACAGTAGACTCATAACCGAGGTGGATGAGTACAGCGCAAACCCAACACAGGCGTTCACGTTCTACAACATTAACCAGGGACGTTTTCAGCCCCCACATGTGCAAATGTAAGTATTATTGCTCTGGCACAGACTTTTGAATGGTTATTGCTGTGTCAATGCAGAATTTGATGGGCCAGTCAGAGCAGGAATCCTGGAAAGACGATTATTTGAGAGAAAAAGGTATTTTTGTTAATGGATTTGGGGTGGGGGGAGGTAATACTGTGTTACTGCAACTTGGAACTTAGTAAAACAGCAACAAGGGATTGCTGGAGTTATTAGTCTGGCTGGTGTTTTACCGTTAATCGGCAATCATCCTGCGTCCTTCTATGAATCATACTTTTAATATGAAGTCTGGTTTTAGAACAAAAAGATTCCTATTGTTTTAATAGAGATTCAAGGAAAGAACAGCAGAAATGAATAGGCACTTGTGGGCCTGATTGTCTGGTCTGATTGTTCCTGCTCTGTTACTGAGAGAACGTGAAAGGCAGAGGGTGCTTAAAATGTAATTAAATTAATGTGTTTTTTTATTTTTGTCTATAATGAAAACATCTGTAAAGTTAATTGATCTGAAGGGTGATTTATTTTTAATGTAAAGTGCTGGATCATAATTGCAACATGAAAAGTGCTAATAAAGTTGAGAGCTAGAAGGGAAAGTAGAAAATCTTTAGCTATTACATCTTAATAAAGTATTAAAATATTGTATTGGAATTGCGGAAGATATTACCGAGGAGATATGTTGTGGTGTCCACAGTGCCCCTTGCTCTGAGTAAATGCAGGGTTAAAGCCCAGGTGGTAGCTGGAGGTGTGCTGCACAGCTGCAGCCACTAGAGGCTAAAGTGAACCTGGGAGCATATAAACAGAACCTGGAGGAACTAGTGGTGTGGGTTGTAGAAGGGGTGTAGGTTGGAGAGAAGACTGACTTGGCTTATTGAATTTGGAATCTGACTATGGACTGTGACTTGGCTTAATGACTTTGTACTTTGACTTGGATACTCTGACTGATTTGACTGGCTACCTGGAATCTCACCTTGGACTGTGACTCTGGCTTATTGCCTCTGGACTCTGATTTGGCAACTCTAACTGATTGGACTGACTTACTTGGAAGCTGTGGACTGGGACTGGACTCTGACTTTTGCTTGCTGCACTTGTGAGTTTAACAAGGGAAACTAATCAGCCTTAAGCGGGCACGAGGCCCAGTGGGGAGGAGCTGTGGCAAGACAAATATACTGTAAAATATTGGTCAAGTTATCAAAACGTGTACAGTGTGTTTTATTCTGTTACTGTTATGGTTTCTTTTTATATTAGAGACTTTTGTTGTTGTTTAACTTGCCCTGAAGATGTGATTGGCTTACCGGTTTGGGCTGTAGAGCACTTTTATTCAAAACACACTGTGTGCTGATTTACAACAAACTGGTGCTTAGGAATCCAGATTCAGCATGCCTCCTTGTCTTGGTTTCTCCTCTTTCATGTTGCAGATTCACCCATCCTCGTCTAGGTTTGGTGTTGTGCATGACAGTCTGGGTTAGAAGAGACAAGGGACATTTCTAAACGCACTGAGGGCCATAGCTGAAAACTGCGCTCTGCAGTGAATATAGGAGTTTTACCTAGGCTCCTTTTGACTCAGGTTATTAACACTTGCACATAATGGTGAACGTAGGGAGAATGGAGAACTTGCATATAGAAGGAAAGGTGAGGTTTGGGGGAGAATGCACTGTGCGCCATAGCCTGTATCTGATTCCCATGGCCTGTCTCATAGCCTACATCTGCTTCCCAAACCCCATTTAACTGTAAAGTGTACCCTCAGTATCCTCCAGGACCCCAAAGGATCTCCTCTATGGAGAACTCGTGCAAGGAAAGCGCCCTACAGGTAGACCACAGCTGCGATACAAGGACATCTGCAAGAGGGATCTGAAGGCCTTAGGAGTGGACCTCAACAAGTGGGAAACCCTGTCCTCTGAGCGTCCCGCTTGGAGGCAGGCTGTGCAGCATGGCCTTTCCCAGTTTGAAGAGACACTTAGTCTGAGGCAAAGAGGCAAAGAAGGAAGGCCCATAGCCAGGGAGACAGACCAGGGACAGACTGCACTTGCTCCCAGTGTGGAAGGGATTGTCACTCCCGAATTGGCCTTTTCAGCCACACTAGACGCTGTTTCAGAACCACCTTTCAGAGCGCGATACCAGAGTCTTTCGAGACTGAAGGTTGCCAACACAAGGTTGTTGGAGTCCTGAATAAAGGTCCAATAAGAGGCAGAGTCATGGCCTTGCAATACCTTACTTTGAGGTTGCGATGGGCCCTCTGGAAGTTGCAGTGGGCCTGCAACCCACTCCATTGGCTTCCCACCATGCCAGAACATCTCCAGGAAGCAACCAGAAGTGATTTCCTGTTCATGCCTTTGACTTCTGCTTTGCTTTTGGGGGCATTCTCAGGTGCAGGGAGGCCAATGGAATGGGCTGCAGGCCTTCCTGTGCCCCAGAATGCCTTGCAGACACAACCAGAGTTGTGAGCACAAACCAGGCATTGCTTCTGGTCACTTTCTGTAGGTGTTCTGAAGAGTGGGGAGGCATCCTCGGTGGATCAAATCCATGGATGCCGAGCCCAAAGATGGCTGGATGTATCTGAGCGCAGAAAACCATGAAAATCGAATTTGAAGTGTGCAAGCAATGTTTTATCATCACTGTGTGATGGTGCAGATAGTCCCCATCACAGAGCACTTGCTCATTAAATGTGTTTTAAGTCTACTTTAAGTCTACCAATCTACTATTGTTATGTCAGAATTTAGTCAGTGTGGCAGGTATGACACGTGATGAGACTGGCTTCTGAATCCAAGTTCCTGGTGTGCTATCAGGGGCCAGGTACTGGGTGCTCTTGGGGGGGGGGGGTCTAGTGCAAGACTTTGCTCCAGGGTCCCCAGCAACCTGGCGCTGACATTGAGTACCATACTTATTCAATTGCGCTGTGGGACTAATATCTAATATTTCTAGTATCTGATATTTTATTAGACTTTGAAAGCTGTTTCTGAATCCTTCAGACAAAACGCATTAATTATTTTTCACTCAGTCATGTGTGAGCTCTCTCCAGCTCTCCAGACTGAGAGCAAAATCCAAAGTCCAGCTGAAATGTCTGCGTGACTTCCTCTTTGCCGACGATGCAGCTGTCACTACCCACTCTGCCAAAGATCTCCAGCAACTCATGGATCGTTTTAGCAAGGCCTGCCAAGATTTTGGACTGACAATCAGCCTGAAGAAAACACAGGTCATGGTTCAGGATGTGGACTCACCTCCCTGCATTACAATCTCTGAGCATGAACTGGAGGTTGTCCATGACTTTGTGTACCTTGGCTCAACGATCTCCGACACTCATTCTCTCGATACCGAGCTAAACAAGCGCATCGGTAAAGCAGCTACCACGTTTTCCAGACTCACAAAGAGTCTGGTCCAACAAGAAGCTGACGGAACATACCAAGATCCAGGTCTACAGAGCTTGCGTCCTGAGTACACTTCTGTACTGCAGCGAGTCATGGACTCTTCGCTCAC